>NW_019235174.1:55887-103816 GCF_002742605.1 Olea europaea var. sylvestris
GGTTCCCAAACTTTTACCACACACCTATAACATATATTTGAAGATAATCAGATCATAACATTGTTACAAATGAAGTGTTTGGAGCTTCAAAAACAATCCATTTTCCACTACACAAAATCAGGCAGTTTTTCCCTTTGACTGTTATCGGTTTCCATTTTATTATTATGATACCAACAGAATTCTAGGCCAATCCATTTTCCACTACACAAAATCAGGCAGTTTTTCCCTTTGACTGTTATCGGTTTCCATTTTATTATTATGATACCAACAGAATTCTAGGCCATTAAAATCATTTCTACACTCCCTACTTACGTATAAAAACGTTCATATTGATATATATAAGTTAAACACTAAGTATCATCCCAAAATCAAGGTATAAATCAAACAATACTCCAACTTAATCACAAACAAGTTCAGATGTTCAAGAAATCATAAACTCCTTAAGAAATAATAGAAACAAACCTCAAAACTGTGGAGTAACAAAGCTGTTCAGAAATTCCAACTTCTTGTTTCTATTTCTCTTTGACTGTTTCACCCTCTTTTCACTTGGAATCACTTAGGGACGAGTTAAGGGAGTTAATATATTATCTAGGAGGTAAATGAGTGGTCTTTAAATGGTTGAAGTCGTGCATATTACTTAAGGATTAAGAATATCATGGGCTGCAGCCACCTCAAGCAATCAAGGTGAGTCACTAAGCAGGAGCTGTCATCTTGGCTGCAATACTTGACTTTTCTACCATTATTTTTGTGTCCATTTATGATATTTAATATATATATTCATCCTATATTAAGTCCTTGGGGATTAGACACGAAATTTATACCTTAAAGTTGAAGCAATGATATATTAAAGTGAAAAGTCCCCTAGCATGAGCTGTCCAAGTAGGATGTGGCTTCTTGCAGCCAACTTTGACTTCTCCCTTGCACCACATGGAGCCATATGTGACTTAGAAGAGTTATAAATATCTTGTGTAAAGTTCTAAGGACTTATAGGACGTGTTGGAGGCTTAAGGTTGAAGGAATTAGAGGTTAAAGTGGCAAGTCGTCACATGTTAAGTAGGTGTTGTCTCATTTGATTAAATTCTGATTTTACATCTATCCTTGCAGGTATAAATCAAGTGTCATTGGTTTATTTTGATGTGCTTACAATCTATTTCACTTGCATTAAGATCCCAAAGTTTTATAGATCTAATTCCTCAACTGTTCATTTAATTTCTTACCCGATTCTAACCGATTTCAACAATTCGCACCTCAATATTTATAATGTCATATAAGACATATATTATTTCGTTGTGATAATGTCACTTCATCCCTCATGTCCCAAATATGTGAATTACCTATCTAGGGTTTAAGGTGACCTCGATTAGTCGAATGGAAAGCTTGAACCTTCGTTGATACAAATTTTCGGCCTTTCAAATATTACATTACTTACCAAGCCAATCTCCAACATTTAGTTAATCTAACTTTCTATCATAGCTCAATATAAAATTCACCACCTAGATCGAAGAGTCGAAGGTTATCACCATGTAAAGATTTTAAAGCCTTGATGATCAAATGCATCGTTTTAAGAGAAGGCAATCAGGAAATTGATACAAATGACAATGTAATTAGCATGGAATGCATGAATCATATTGGCCAAATGTAGAACGTGAAGTTCGGGGTATTACAATCATCACCACCGTAACAACTACCACCACCGTCATCAACAACAACACAACAATAGTTGGGCACCACCGCCTCCAGAACTACCATCACCTCACCAACATGAGCATCACTGCCCACAACACACCACCACCATTTTCTTTATCTCCATTTACACCACACCTAACCACCACATTTACCCCCACCAAAGAATCCACAAATTCGCCACCACCACCTCAAAAACGCAACAAAACATGTCGAAAAATTACATCACCACCACCAAATTCAACAACTCCTATAGCCACCACCACAAAACCTCCACCACACAAACACCACCACCACCACCACACAAAGAACCATCCAAACCCCACCCAAATGCCAATTGCCACCAAAAATACGCCACCACCACTGCCACACAAGACACCATTGAAATTTTCAAATTTGCCTCTTCATTACAGCTACCACGACAAATTCACTTCTTCATTACAGAAACTTGTCGAAGTAGGTGAAACTGCACACAGCTAATAAAACTCAATCCAAATATTCAACACCAGTTTGTGACCAAATTTCCACATATTGGGACTATCAAATCTCAACAAAAATACATACCCATAGAAACCAACCACTGCACCACCACAATCGTCGTCACTACCTCCATAATCAAACCACCCCTTTCAGATCATCACTACAACACTCATATTGTAGTGCGAACTGAGCGTCGAAGGCACAACGTGATCTTCGAAAAATGATGACAAATGGCTAGGTCTTGTCATGCTGTGCGAACTCAGATATCCATACGAACTTTGCTGTCATGTTGTAGTCACCGTCGGCAAGACGTCGTCGCCAATAGTGATTCGATGGTGTATAAGAGAAAGAACAGAAAAACGAGATAGTGTAAAGAGAAAACAGAGAGAATGTAGAAAGAGAAGAAAATAATAATAATTAGGGTTTAGTGGGTGGTGCGGGTGATTTTATAATTAAATTAATACATGATATTTGAACAAATAAACTTCATACCTAATATATGAATTATAAAATTTAAACACATGTTGCCATGTAATTTTCACTTATTTATTAGACCATTTTAATTGGGCTCAACTTTAAGTTGGTCTTAAACATTATTAATTATATATGTAGACCCACGTGACAAATTAATACACCCAACATATGCTTCAAAAGGTGAACTAGTAGCCCAGTATCTCCTATCTTCTTCCGTGCTTCCACCCTCAGTTGTATCTACATTATAGGCTTGTCAGCCATTTTCCCCTTCGCCTTCATCACTTCAAAAAGATTATTCTTAACAAGCTTTTACCTTCATTCAGTTAAAAGAATCAATCACAAAACAAACTAAATGGTATCAATACAATTCTTACCTTTCAGGGGACCAACGATCTTTGGGATTTCTGAGAATAAGTACTTTCCTGAATCTGTTTTTACATTTACTTTTCTTAGAGGGATTTTTCTTCTGCTTTTGGATTTTGCTTCTTGATATCAACTTTTCCTTTCTTCCCTTTTTAATGTTTCTATTTCTGAATGTATATTCCTTTCTCTTCAATAATTTTCAGTTTCATCAATATAATCTTCTTCTTCATCATCTTCTAGATCATCTACATTTTCTTCTTCATTTTCCTCCATCTCTTCTTTCACAGTTTCTTTATTATCACCATTAGCAGCATTTAATTCCTCTTCTACTTGTTCTCCTACAGCTATTTCTTTATCATTGTCACAAACTCAATTCATAAAATTGGATGAGTTATGAGTATGATTACTAATACAATTACCACCACTCTCCTTCTGCCTACCCAAGTATTTCATTTGTCTCCGGGAGCTCCCATCGGACCATAAACTTACATTTTAAGACCATCTCCAATCCTACACCAAAATTTGAAGTAAGCTTTGCACCAAATCTTGTAACAAACAAAAAATCATTTCCAACTCATTACACCAAAAGTTGCATCAAATAAACAATATTAATTATTTTCTTCATTTTTTTATATTTAACTATTCATATATCTAAAAGAAAATTTTCATTTATTTAATTTACTACTACATAAATTATTAAACAAATAATTACGTTTCGTTAATGAAAATATTGAATTCATGAATAAATTTAAAAATGTAATACAAAAAATAATAATAATAATTATTATTATTAAAAAATAATAACAATTATTATAATAATTAATTAAGAATTAAAATTTGTTGTGTAACAAAAAATGACACATATGCTCTTAACAAAAATTTGGTTCAATGTGAAAAAGAGGAACAAAAGGAACATTAATTATGATATTAGGTTGGAGAAGGATTTCACCAAATTTTTGGTGCAAAATGATGAAAAATGATGAAATGGTGCAAGGGTTGGAGATGTCCTAAGTCAAATACATAATGACCCATATGGTTTCTAGGATTTAACTTAAATCATTTTCAAGGAAAAGATCAAGGGTTTGAATCTTGCTAATGCGACAAAAATCCATGAGGGATAAGATGAAATCAGTCTCTTTCAATGCAAATAATACGTAGGTTGTTCCAACAAATGAACTAGTTCAATTGTGCAAAATAAAATTTAAAAAGTAACCATGTTTTTAATTTTAACTTTTTATTTTTTTAAAATATTATAAGTCAAAATTGACCCCTTTTTAAATTTTTTTTAAGTATTTATAAATCTTCTTCTTTCAAGTCAAAGCAGAGGCAATAATTCTAGTTGTACAAAGTTCCGTTGACAAAAGATATGTAGGCAAAATTCAGATCATTGATTTCAAATATTTTAAAATCCTGTTTTTGAAATGATTGTTGAGGATATTATTTTGTCAACCTACTTTTGTAAGTACAACACAACTCACGCAATGACACTATACAAGTTTAGAAATTGTGCGCGCACTTTTCTTAATTCTATGCTAGTTGAAGAAAATACGGGCTGCTCTCAAATTCATGGACTTCAGAACAGTTGAGGGGTGAGTTTTCAGCTTGGATTCTGAAGAGCTTCGACTGCGTTTCTACTGGCTTTGCTGCAAATGGGCTTTGTTTGGATCAAATGAATATCGTTTTTGTTCTTACAAATGGTTGAAATCATGAGGAAGAAATGGAGTGTATTTTTTGGATTTTGAGGTTAGATTAAAACATTCCGTATAAGTCAAGTGATTTTCACTACTGCATCTCAATTAAGTGAATTCCTATTATTTTGTCCGTGATATTCTGCTGATGAACTTTGTGTGAAATTGCATTTGTTAAAAGCCTCATTGATTAACAATGCATTGCTTTGTTCCTGCATATACGTTATACAATGTTCTAAATTCACTAAATTGTAATGCTTGTAAAAAATTAGTAATTGTCAACTATTGCTTGTTCATTTCTAGCATAAAAAAATCTTGAAAATGAGGGGGAAAAAAAAGTGATCTTGTGCAGAAAAAATATCAACATGAAATTTTGCTTTTATATGTAAATATCATTCTTGTCAGATAGTGAAGTCCACTGATGATGAGATCCCAATCACTTATTACAATAAATCCTAGATTTCTAACATTGGACCAGCTTGGCAATTACCATTTTTCTTCTTCCTCTCACCAAAAACTTCAAAGTCCCCCCATCCCCAAGAGCCTGCACCTTGCTATATAGCCTATATTTGTGTCTGTGGAGTTTGGAAGAAGCTATTGTAAGTGTTATGCCCTAGATCCAATCGATTTAGGTTGTAAACGCTTTTAATATATTTAATGCATTTGATTTTGGCGAGATCTATTATTTATTTAAATTGATTTTGTGATAAATAATATTAAATAATAGAATCCGAAGACCCAATTTTTAGGTAATCTGTTAATCACAAGGAGTTGTGATTGTGAGATACAAATTACATATAATTGGATCTTGAATAAACCATGGTCGTAAGTAATAACGAGATACGGATATCGTTAATACAGTTAGACCATCACGTGTGGCATTTCTTACTTGTGAAGTAAGTAGCTGATCTCACGAGCTAAAGTGTGGTGACACTTAAATGAACATGTGGATGTTTTGTTGTAGAACAAAACATTGGAGACCCGCTAAGAGATTCCACATGGATAACTATCTGAGTGTCAGTGGCTAATCTCTAACGTTCGGTAGTGGGATTAATCCTTTGACTTGAGGTCGTCATAGTACCCTATATGAGGACAGTCATACTTTTTGCTTTTATATGTAAATATCATTCTTGTCAGATAGTGAAGTCCACTGATGATGAGATCCCAATCACTTATTACAATAAATCCTAGATTTCTAACATTGGACCAGCTTGGCAATTACCATTTTTCTTCTTCCTCTCACCAAAAACTTCAAAGTCCCCCCATCCCCAAGAGCCTGCACCTTGCTATATAGCCTATATTTGTGTCTGTGGAGTTTGGAAGAAGCTATGGCAGTTGGATTTGCAATTACCGGTTCAGAAGGGCAATATAGTGGCAAGATTACCTCATTTGTGGTGTTGTCTTGTTTGATGGCTTCCATGGGAGGGGATCTTTTTGGCTATGATAATGGAATTACAGGTTTCATTTACTTCAGTTTTCTATTCCTCCTTGAGATAGTCTAATGAAGGAGTAACTACATATATAGTTGAGATTTTAAAATACATTACTGCTCACTCATGCATCATCTTCAAAGGTTTGGTGGTGTATTATCATTACATTTGCTGCGTTTTGTTTTAGCTCCCGTTTGGCCCCCATTTTTTGAAATGAAAATGAATAGAATAGTGTTTTTTTTTTTTTTTAAATAAGTGATTGAAAAAGAAGGAAAAAATTTCAATTTGCTTGTAATATTATTTTATGGAAGATTGTATGATTGAAAATAAAAGAGAGAAAAATGAAATTGAATTTAATTGGGACCAAACTGGGCTCAATCCCATGTAAACTGTTGCTCGTATGTTATAGCATAAAAAATATTATAAAAAGGAACTTTTGATAAAGATAACTTGTGCACAAATAATTGCAAAGCGAAGTCTGATTTATATATCTTGTCAGATAGTGAAGTCCATAGGTCACGAGATTCCAATCAAATATGACTACGTCTCACAGTGGACCAGGAGAAGTTGATTTCTAGCAGCCAAGTTGGACTATTCCAAATTGCCAGCTTTCTTCTTCCTCTCGCTAACAACTTCAAACTCCCTCCACTCCACTCCACTCCACTCGACCCCAACCTTTCCTATATTCACGAGTCTGCACCCTGCTAGATTTATCTGTGTAGGAAAGTTTGGAAGAAGCTATGGCGTTAGGATTTGTGATAACCAGTACAGATGGGCAATATAATGGCAGGATTACTTTATTTGTGGCGTTGTCTTGCATGATGGCTTCCATGGGAGGTGTTATCTTTGGCTATGATATTGGAATTTCAGGTTTCATTTACTTCAGTTTTCTTTTTCTTTTTCTTTTTGAGAAGATATAATCAAATGCAGGAATAACTACATCTATGCTTGGAATTTGAAAAAAAACAAAAAAACAAAAAAACAAAATTTGCTACTTGCTCGTCCATCATACTCAAAAATTTGTTGGGATTTATTAGCCCTGAGGTACTCCTGCACGAAAATTGTTTCTATATGTAAACAAGAGGAGAAGTTTACGTGGTACTGAAGGTTACATTTTCTCTAATTTCATTGTAGTACACATAGTGAGAGAACACTGTCGTTAAATATTTTGTGGTAAATTTTAGGTGGAGTAACTTCTATGGAGCCATTCCTGAAAAAGTTTTTCCCAGAAGTCTACACTAGGATGAAAGAAGACACAGAGATTAGCAACTACTGCAAATTTGATAGCCAGCTACTGACATTATTCACATCCTCGCTCTATATAGCTGGTCTAATTGCTTCCTTCTTTGCTTCATTGGTCACTGCAGCCTATGGGCGGAAACCATCAATCCTTGCTGGAGGAGCTGCATTTCTTGCTGGTGCAGCACTAGGTGGTGCAGCTGTCAACATATACATGCTGATTTTTGGCAGAGTCCTGCTTGGAGTCGGTGTTGGTTTTTCAAACCAGGTACCACATAGCCTCCTTTCTTGGTTGACATGCTCACCCAACATAATTAGGCTTAGATTGAAAGGTGAAACAAGAATGGGAGATGACAAGTATAGCTTTCTCCTTTTGTTCTGAAAGCAGTTAATGCGTACTCCGTAGAACATGTTAAAAAGGAAAAAAGGAAAGGGGTTTGAATAAAGCCAACTAACTTGTAGTACTTGCTGAACATTTAATTGCTTTAGATTTTCGTGTAGATCTAATCAATGAATCTAACAGAGTAACGGAAAATGATTTTTGCAGTCGATCCCAATTTTATTAGGAGGAAGGCTTAGTTTGTTATTGTCGTTGTAGTTTCTCATCTTTGAAAATGCCTTTCAATTTCGAATTGCCTGTGTTTTCCAAGTCTGTCCAGCAAATGAGTCAGCTAACTCTGTCTGTTTGCAGGCAGTTCCTTTATATCTCTCAGAAATGGCACCTCCCAAATGCAGAGGAGCAATCAACAACAGCTTTCAGTTCAGTGTAGGTATTGGGGCCTTAGCTGCAAACTTGATAAACTATGGAACCGAAAAGATTAAAGGTGGTTCGGGATGGAGAATATCGTTGGCTATGGCTGCATTTCCAGCATCAATTTTAACTTTAGGTGCACTCTTTCTCCCTGAAACACCAAACAGTCTAATTCAACGTAGCAGCAATCATGAAAAGGCTAAAAAGATGTTGCAAAGAGTTCGAGGCACGGATGATGTCCAAGCAGAGCTAGACGATCTCATCAAAGCTAATGATGTTTCGAAAACCACAAAAAACCCTTATAAGAATATCATACAAAGAAAATACAGGCCTCAGTTTGTCATGTCTATAGCAATACCCTTCTTTCAACAAGTAACTGGAATCAATGTGATTGCATTCTATGCACCAATACTCTTCCGAACAATTGGTTTAGGCATTAGTGCCTCTCTCTTGTCTGCAGTCGTAACTGGGGTTGTAGGTATAGGAACAACATTCATATCAATGCTGATAGTCGACAAAGTTGGCCGAAGATTTCTGTTAATAATGGGAGGAATTCAAATGTTTGTCTCTCAATTGACTGTGGGAGGAATTATGGCAGCAAAGTTAGGGGATCATGATGGACTAAACAAAAGTTACGCTTTTTTGATTCTGGTGTTGATCTGCATTTATGTTGCTGGTTTTGGAATTTCATGGGGTCCATTAGGATGGTTAATTCCCAGTGAAATTTTTCCCTTGGAAATAAGATCGGCCGGACAAAGTATCTCAGTGGGCATAAACTTTCTCTTCACTTTCGTGGTTGGCCAAACATTTTTATCAATGCTTTGCCATTTCAAGTCAGGGATTTTCTTCTTCTTTGGAGGCTGGGTAGCAATAATGACAGCATTTGTTGTCTTGTTATTACCAGAGACAAAGAATTTGCCAATTGAACAAATGGATAGGATCTGGAAAGAACACTGGTTTTGGAAGAAAATTGTAGAGAACAACGAGGAGGTGCTTGGCAAAGTAGATGGAGAATCTCGTAACTGCTGATATCAAATAATATTCCATGAAATTTTATTTGTATTTCTTTCAAAATTTGAATAATTTTTATCTGAACTGTCTCAGGTATACAGTTCAGAAATCTTACAAGTTTAATCATCCCTCAATTTGAGATCTTGAGGACTGGAAAACTTCTCCCAGCTATTACAGAACTTGGACTTCAAACCTCAAACAATGATCATGTGATTCGTGGTGAAGAATTTACCTCACATGAGGGGGCTGCACCCTGTACAGTTCGAGAAAATTTGAAAGCCATTATTTGTGAACAATTATTATTGACGAAGCATCAGAAATTCTGCACACACAGAATTTTCCATTATTATTTTAGTGACAGAAGCCAGTAAAAAATAAGCCATCTGCATTTTTAAAATTCAGATCAAGGGCCGAGATCGCGCCACCTCGGCCTGTCCACAAACCTTTGTCCATTGCCCTTGTCCCTTTAGCATTTCTGGGAGAACAGGGCTAAAAGTCAGAAAATTTTATTTAAATCTTTATTTTTAAATATAAGTAAAAAAGAATTAATAATTCCTAAGAATGCCCCATATTTAAAGTATAAATCAAATATTGGTGGATACGCCCAACGTGGATCACGTGGCTAAGCTTGAAATTGACTTATAAAATAAATAAATTTTATTGGTCTATATAATTAGAATAAAGCCCCTGTCCCGAATCCGGGGCAGAGTTGAAGACGTGGCGCCCCTATCCCTGACCTTGTCCCCAACCCGGGCCAAGGATCAGGGTTGATATAATTATCAATTTTTCTACTTGTGTAATTTGCTTGATAGAGAAAACATTGTTTTGTCTTCTTATTTTTTATTTGTCGAACAATCTGTATAAAATTCATGTAATTATAGCACGACCCTATAACCAATTTAAATATAAGACATCAACCCTAGCATTAAAATAACTTTTTTCTTTTCTTTTTTTTTTTCTTTTTTCTTTTTTTGCCTATAATTAAGTAAAAATTGCACATTAAACATATTTCGAATTTAAAACTTAAAATAAATTTTGACTTTCATCTTGGACATGTTTCGAAAATTGACTTGAAGAAAAATTTGTGTAAATACAGCCATGGGAAATATATAGTGTTCTATTAAGGCAATGAGCAAAGCAATCTAAACATGGAAGGTGCAAGTAGACAAGCGATAAGAAGTGTTGTGACTCACACGAATTATAGATCATGTTAAGTGATAACAATATTTATGGCAATTACGACAATTGTAAAAAATGGATTAATGGCAAAAAATCTTTCTAAAAATGATTCCACGTGCAATGTACCCCTATCTATTAAAAGTCATAGAAACCTCATGTTGGAAACATTTTGTGCGAAAAATCCCCGTCAAAAAGATCCATCAGATTTTTCATTAAAAACAGTAAAAAAATGTCAAAATTAAAAGAGGAATAATTGTAATTTCAGTAAACAAACTTTTTATTCGTTGCAAATTAAATCCATTTTTTTTATATATGTGCCACCTACAATTAGGTTGTCAATGGATTGTATTTTGATCCGAATCCAATGAAATTGATGGAAAATAAATTTATAGTCTTAGTCAAATAACCTGATCAAGATTCAAATTCAATAATCTATTAACTAAATGAAGCAAATATAGATTTAGGTCAATCTGATCCGATTTGTTATAATAATATAATATATTTTATATATTATCGCATAATTTATTAAACATAACTTCTTCTTTTTTTCATTTTGAAACTTGTTATACTTTACACATAATTTTCAAACAATAAATAATATTATATAATAGTACAATATTGTTAATTGAAGTATTTGAAGAGTTTTAAATTTTTTATTAATTAAAATAAGATTAAAAAAATAACTAATTTAATTTATAAATTAAACACGGTTGGAGTTGATTTCAATGTTCCCAACTCCCCACTTCCCACATCGAATACTTACTAAAATATCATAAGATTTTCAATCTAGAAATAGGTGGGCCAAGAATTGATTAAAAATTTATTTAGGCTTATTAATTATAGGGTTTAGAAGTTGACTAATATAAAAATTTGGGAAAAATTCATTTCTAAGAGGGTAAGTATACCTCTTTTCAAAATTAAGAAAAATAGTTTAAAGTTTCAAAAATCAGATTTTTTAAAATTTATTTATAAATTAATTTGTTAAATATATACTTTATTAATTAAATAAATTTAGGTCACAATTTTTTGTCACATTTATCTAATAAATCAGTAATGGATTAATTTTAATCACAAATTATCAAATTATTGGTCGTAATTTATTTTTCGGTCACAAATCGAAAATTTTATAGGTCACAAAATATTTTTCGATCATAACTTCAAAAATTTTATAGGTCACGGATTCAAAATTTTATTAATTACAACTCATTTACTCGTTACAAATTATTGGATTAATTGGTCACAATTAATTTTTCTATCACAATTTAATCAATAGCTAGTCACAATCACAATTTTCAGGTCACGATTAATTTTTTGATCACGCCTTAATCAATTGTAAGTCACAATTAGGGGTCACAGTCACAATTTTCAGGTCACGATTAATTTTTTAATCATGCCTTAATCAATTGTAAGTCATAATTAGGGGTCACAGTCACAATTTTTAGGTCACATATCCAATTATTAATCACAGTCAACCAAATAATTGATCACAAGCATTCAATCCCATCCCACCCCGACCACCGCCACCACATAAACACCAAATCCGCCGAGATCCGCCACCAATGCCAATATCTCCACCACCACTGCCAACATCACAACTACACCACCCAAACATCACCAAAATCATACCACAGCCACTGTTACAACCATGCTGCCACCGCAACCACCCAATTCGAATTCATCTCCAGATCACCGTCGATTTCGTCGTTGCAGCAGATCCCAGATCTTGACGACTCCATCGCAAAATAGATCCAAAACCACCATCACTATCCACCACGCCGCCATCGCCTGCAACGCATCCAACAACCAAAAGAAAAACCAACTACAACAACCATTGCACCTCATGCCACCGTCGCCGTGCACACACCACACCCACGCACACATAGATGCTGCAGTAGCGATCGCGACTCTGTTGCAAATGGCAGCGTCGACGAACAGCATCGTCGCGACGCTGCAGTAACACTCGTTAGCCTTCATTCCAGCAGCGCGGGCAGGAGCAGCTCCTCTATCCTCCATCGCCGGCGGTTTTGAGAGAGAAGACATGGGAAACGAAGAGAGAGAATAAGCTCTTCCATCCTCCGTTACCGGCGATTTTGAGAGAGAAGACATGGGCACGAAGAGAGAGAAAATGAAATTCAAATTAGATTAGGATTTGGAATATTAATAGATTGAAAGAAATCTGATTTTTGAAATGTTAAAACATTGGCCTGCTTTTAGAAATGTGGATTTTTAATGTAGGGTTTTGTGTAATTTCCACTAAACTTTTTATCTTCCTTTTTTTTTTTTTTTTTGAATTTTGGTTTGGGTTGTCGAATTGGATATCCGATAACATACTTAGGGCCTGTTTGGGCCCAATTTTTTCATCCAAAAAATTGATTTTTTGACCGTTATTTCACTATTTCAGAATCATATTTGACTTCTTCTTTCACGGGTGGACCCCACTTTTCTTCTAACGGTCAAAAAATTAATTCTCAAAATCACTCACAAACGTCCTCTTAATCAGATGTGAATTTAACAATCAAATATCCATTGGATTATCTGATAGGATAATTATTCTTATTGGATCGAATTGAATATGGATAGATTTGATTCATTTACAGCCCCTATCTACAATCTCAAATCTTTAAACTTTATTTTTCACCCCACCTTACTTCATCTTCTTACACAAAATACTGAGAAAATGTAGTATAACTGATTTTGTTAAAATCGGTTAACTAATTAATCTAATCCCCAATTAGTGCGTTAATCACTCCACTTTAATGGGTAATTAGCACAAAATATTATTACCTTTCGATATTATTGTGCAAAACATCCTTACCTTTCATTTTTTGATATTTTTACCCTTACATTGACCTTTTATTGGAAAAATTATGATTTTCATCAAATCTCTTATGTAAAATGACAAATATACCCCCTATTGATATAAAACAATAAAAGAGAAAAGAAAAGTTAAAGAATAAATTGCAATCATACTCATAAACTTTTAAAAAAAGTGCAAATGTGTCCAAATAAATTATTAAAAGGGTAATTAGCACAAACGTACTTACTTTCATTTTTGACATTTTCACCCTTATTTTTATATTTTATTGCAAAAATCATTATTTTCATCCATTTTCTCAATTAAAAGCTGTAAAATGATAAATATACCCTCCTCTTTAAATAAATAAAAATAAAGAACAAATTGCAACTATATACCTAAATTTTTCAAAAAAATAAAAATAAATTTTATATAAATAATTAAAAAATAAAAATTACTTTATTTTTTAATTATTTATTTGAAATTTATTTGTACTTTTTTGAAAATTTTGAAAATATAGTTTCAATTTGTTCTTTATTTTTTATTTTTGTTTATTTAAATACAAGTATATGTTTGTTATTTTACAGTTTTTAATTGAAAAAATTGGATGAAAATAACGATTTTCGTAATGAAATATGAAATAAGGGTGAAAATTTCAAAAAATGAAAGGTAGGGATGTTTTACACATTATTAATGAAAGGTATAGATATTTTGTGCTAATTACCTTTTTAATAATTTATTTGGGCTCATTTGTATTTTTTTAAAAAGTTTGGGAGTATGATTGAAATTTATTCTTTAACTTTTCTTTTAGTTTTTATTTTTTATTTTAATAGGTAGTAAATTTGTCATTTCATACGAGAAATTTGATGAAAATGATAGTTTTCACATGAAATATGAAGGTAAAGGTAATAGTGTAAAAAAAAGGGAAAATTGCAGCCAAGGTACCAAACCTTTCGTTTATTAGCAGACTTTGTCCAAACCTTCATTTTGTGCCAGCGAATGTCCCAAACCTTTCATAAATATGCAGCCGAAGTTCAGATGGATGGAAACCGTCCATTTGACCAATAAAATTGAATTTTGACCAATTTTGACTGAATTAGAAAGGGTAAAATGGTATATTTAGAATTAACATTATTTTTCTATATTATTAACAATTAAATTAAACTAAAAAAAGAAAAAAAAAAAAAGAAAAAAGTCAATCTTCATCTTCTTCCCTGACTGCACCCCCACCTCACCCCGACCATAATCTGAAGTCGTCGACTACCCAACCCCCGCTGCCCATCTCCGCCCAAATCCGTCGGCCCCCATCAATTCCACAACCTCCACCACCTCGGAAGACCAGACAATATTTCTATAATCTACGACTATGGAAGACCCGAATAGACCTGTCATAGGCTATCCCGCCTCGGCCCATAATTCCTATCCCAACGGTTACGCCGTCGACACCAATCCAACTCTGTCCAGCACGGGTTACCCTTACGTAGGCCTTCCTCCAACCACCGGCTACTACAGTTACCAGAATAACCCTTACAACCAACAGAATTACAACCAAGACCCATACTCCACTCGCCGCGTCACCTGTCTTCGTCGCATCTTCGCCTTTGTTATTGGGCTTATTATTATATTGGTACCATCACTTTTATTGTCTGGCTTGTCCTCCGACCCCAGCTCCCCGAGTTCCAAGTTGACTCATTTTTCGTTTCTAATTTCACCGTCGGGAATGAATGTGAGACCTTAAGCTCTGGTTTAGGGAAAAAGATGGGGGGTGGGGTGGGTTGAGGTGGGATGGTTGAAGAAGACAACCTTTTTTTTTTAATTTCTTTTGTTAATTTTTGATTTTTTGATATTTTTTCAATTTATTTAATATTGTAATTATCAAGTTACTATTTTACCCTTTCTAATTCAGTCAAAATTGGTTAAAATTCAATTTTATTGGTCAACTAACGGTCGAATGGACAGTTTCCATCCATCTGGACTTCGGCTGCATATTTATGAAAGGTTTGGGACCTTCGCTGGCACAAAATGAAGGTTTGGGCAAAGTTTGCTAATAAACGAAAGGTTTGGTACCTCGGTTGCAATTTTTCCTAAAAAAAATGAAATGTATGATCATTTTGCACAATAACATTTTAAGGTAAAGATGTTTTTTTGCTAATTACCCTACTTTAATCCCAATTAAAACAGTGAATCACTCCACTCAATCACATGCACCCCACCATCAAAGCAAACCCATTCTAAATACTCAAAATATCTTTCTACAATTTCATCTCAATCTTAAATTCCAAATTTCTTTCTACAACCTCTTCATCACATAACAATAATGGTCAAAAACCATAATCCATTTTTTATTTACTCATCATATTGCAGTTCTGGAAGGTCAATAGTTTCTCTTTTATGCCATGATTTCTCAAAATCACGTGAAGCTTACTCTATTCACACAATAATACACGCCCAAAATCCTAATAAATCCCAACTTCAAGCGATCTATGTCATAATACACACCTAGAATCACAACTTACAAGGATTTCATTGTCTTAATATCTAGCATACGAAAACCCCCAAATGCACTTCATCATGGCACCCAAAAAGAACAAGCATTCCAGCAATGCAGATTCTTCATTGGAGATTTTGCACCCAAAGAATGAACTCATGGAAACCCCAAATAGACGCATCATTCGGTCCATTATAGAATTTTGTAGAACTAGCTTTGTTTTTACCCATGAAATTTATTCACCAGACACGAGGCTTCTGATGTCATTCTGCTTATTAAGGTAGTGATGGATATACTTTGTTCAACTGATATTTTTTGCACATTTCAAAAAAAAATTTAAGAAAAAAATTAATTGACACATGTAGGCTATTAAAGTTGAGGTACTTTTAGTAATGGGCTTGGTCAAACAACCATTTTTCTTATAAGCCAAAAATATTTGTCTTTCACCACAAATGGCCTTTTGTTGATTAAAAAGACAAGAATATTGTTAAGTATTTTATACAATTAAAAAAGTATGGGTTTGTTTAAAAGACAATAATACTCTTTAAGTTATAAAGTAAAAATCATACACTCCTCACTTAAAATTTCAAAATCAAGTCACTTTCTTTATCTATTTATTCCAACATAAATAAAAACTTCTTCATTTTTCATCTTCTTCAACCTTAAAATCTCAGAAACTTATCAAATGCTCAACAAAAATATTTCATTTATATCCAATACTTTGAATCGGTAAGTATATTTAATTTTATTTTCATTAAATTACTATATTTTTTAAATCGTTAAATTTTATTTCGACAGCCTATCTCTATCCATTCCCTCATCTTTGTCTTCCCTACAAAATCAGGAGGCAATATGGTAAGCTTATCGAGGAAAGATGACAAATCAGACACTACCTCCGTCAAGTCCTCTCCTCCGACATTATCCTACCATTGCCTACTGTTGGAACTTAGTTCATGGTTCATGGGCAGCTACACTTCGACTTGGAAAAATCTTACAGCTCTTTTTACAGTGGTGTTTTCCGACTGTTGAGTCTTATTTCATGGTTTCCTAGTAAGATTGTGAATAAATGGGTTGTTGATGGTTCTCTGGTAAGGTTGTGAATAAAATGGGTATATTTGTTTTTGTCAACCAATTCCTAATATTTCTAAATGGTACATTTAAATTTAATTGAACCCAATAGGATCTAGCAAATAGTTGGAAGGATAATTATTGGTCTTCTACTTCTCATATGCATGAGAATGCAAGATTTTTGTTCATGTGATCAATATCTCTACTTAATTGGTAAAATGCTATCTTCTATATGTCTTAACTGTCTATGACTAGGATTTTCATTGTAATTGATAATTATGTAACCATTTATATCTTAATGTGACTATATATGCTTAGGTCTATTGTAACGCTGGATGTTTGTGATTAGGTATGCATGAGTTGTTATTATTTGTGATTAGATCTGTGTAAGCTATTATTGTTTGTGACCAAGTCTATTTTCAGTATGATCGTCTGTGATAGGATTTATCTTAACTTTGATTGTCTATGATCATATATTTCTTAAATGTGACTGTCTGTGATCTATTCTTTCTTAAATATGATTGTCTGTGACATGATTTGTTTAACTTAGACTATATGTGACCATCATCATCTTGACTATGCCTATGTTAATAGTGTTTTGTGATTTAATATGTGCACATTGGCTTTTGCGTGACCAATTTTTGTTAATTGTGAGTAATTGTGACCTTTTATTTGTTATTTGGGACTCCCTATGACCAAGTTTTTATTATTTATGATTGTCTATAAGCAATTTTGTTTTCACCGTAATGTTTGTTGCCTATAATGCGTTCATTGTGACATATTGTTATCTTGAGGCCTATTATTGTCTGACTACAAATTATATTAGTTGAACACCTATTTTATAGGTTACAGCCTATTTCTCATTCACAATCACAAATTTTATATGTTACAACTTATTTCACTATCACACGTTATCAAATTAAATAGTCACAAGTTATTTTTTTATCACAAATTATCAAATTAATTGATCAAACTTATTTATCAATCACAAATACAAAAATTTATTATGGATTATAATTACAAATTTAATCACAAATTACACATTTTTTTAATCACATGTCATTTATTGATAACAAATTATTCATTTTATTGGTCACAATTAATAATTGATCATAATCGCTATTAATTCGATCAACTCCATCCTAAAACCATCAATACCACCAAAAAAATTAGTCACCTTACTACCACCACGACCACACAAATCTGTACCTAAAGCATTGCCGCCATACAACCACGTCGCCGCCACCACCTCCTCCATCTCAAAATCCACCACAACCTCCACAATTAAATGCAGCACCACCTTAACCACTACATGACTAGGAATAACATAAAGAGGGGAATTTGAAAATCAAATGTAAAATCATCCATAGGTTCTGATAAATTGAAATCCATAAATTCAATGGTTTAAAATAAATTGGTAAAAAAAGTGAGTAAAGGTTTGAAGCTCGAAAAGACGTGAGTATTTTCCTTGATTTTACACTAAGAAGGTAATGTAATAGATTGAGATTAAAGCTTATCATCACTGCTAACACCTTGTATAATCTTGTCTGTATGTTGATAAAATTCAAAAGAAAAATCTAAGAAATGCAGGAAAAAAACAAAAATATTTCATAAAAAAGGTTAAAAGCTATAGAACAAAAAATTAACAGAAATGACCAACAAAGGGTCCAATATGTTAACCCTCTTATTTAGCTACCCAACCAAAAGAGAAGTGAAAGAAAGGAGAAATCGACACTTCAACAATAGATTCAATTAGCTTGGATTATGAGACATACTAAAGCTACCAAATTAAATTATCTGAAAATGCTTTCTTATACCGTTAACACCATCGATGAAGAACCCACAGCTAGGCATGGGTATATATAATATATTTGTGTTTGTGTCTGATGGGGATGTAGATATAGATGTATACAGAGAACTTGTATTTTTAGAGAGAGATGGACGGCTAGAAAATAGATATTTGCAATTGGGATTGGGGTTGTGTTGTTGGGGAAGCAGGGGGTAATGTGGATTGTGGGAATATGAGCGATAATAAGTGGTATTTATGAATGTATTATGTAGTATATTTACATTAAAAGATAATTAAGAGATGATTATTGTATAAAAAAAAAAAAAAATTAAGGCTTGATTTATAAAATTGAATCTTCAAATATATGATTTGAGGTAATTGTCCTTTGGGAACAATACATAAATTAATTTTATTGTTAAAAAACAAAGTTTAAAAATTCAAAACTCAAGTGATAATTAATATTTGAGATAATTGTCCTTTGAAAACAATATATAAATAAGGCTTTTATTATATCCAATTTTATTTTTAAGAAACAAAATTTAAAAATTCAAAACTCACACACACACACACACAAAAGATAGAATCTATGAAGAACTTACCAGAACAAATAACTTCGAATCTAACTGTCGAAATATGGCTAAAAGAATCATGTTAAACGATTGAAGTCATAAAGTGGAACTTGTTGGCACTGTGTAACAGAAGATCGAACAATGAAAGAATATACAGAGAACTCGTTGGAACAAATAACTTAGATTCTCACCTTCGAAATTTGGTTAACTGGAACTTGCCGAATGATTGATATCACAATTGGAAGTTATCGGTACTATATATCAGAATTTTTGAAGACAGCAATCACAAACTAAGGTTGGAGAAATAAATGGCCTATGACCAGTTCTCCTGGATTGTGTGACTCTAACCTATGCACTATAACATATGACCTTTGACTTGTAAATTATTACTTGTCACATTGATCCAACGGTCTATAATCAATTCTCTTAAATCTATGACATATGGACATTGATATGTTACCTAATGATATAACATGTGACCTGTGAACTTTTACTTGTGACCTATAACATATGAACTTGAATTTATGACATATTATCAGTGTAAAAAAATATGTGACATATGATTTATAACCAGATAACTTTGATCTGTGACCTGTTGACATTGATCTATGACATATACAATATGATCTATGACTTGTGAAGTGTGAACTATAACTTGCAAACATAAATCAGTTGATCTATAACAAGTTCTATTTGATATGTGACTCGCGGATGTTGATTTATGACCTATGCACAATGACACATAACCTGTGAACTGATACCTATGATCTGTAACACAGAAAGTATAACGTATAAACTTGAATTTATGAGATGTTATCACTGCACAAAGATATGCGACATATGATCTGTGACCAATCAATTTGATATGTGCCCTGTTGACATTGAACCGTGACCTATCCAATATGACATGCGACCCGTGAACATAAATTAGTTATATGTGACCAGTAACATGTGAACTGGTACATGTGACTTGTGACCTATCACGACCACCGGCACCACCACTAGTTCTATATAAAAAGATTATTTTGCATACTTACCACCACCAGCATTCACACCACTACACCAGCACCACTTCATCACCAGCAACCAAAACCTTAGATTCAAATCCAATTCACAAAATTACCCAACATCACCGTCGCCTAAGTTGGCCCCTCCACAAATATCCCACAAACGACTCCATTATTGTTACATTATAATGAATTCCTTCATCTTATTTCCTTCAATCCATTTCTAAGTTTTCCTAATTTTTTTATAACACAAGGAAAAGCTGCTAAAAATTATCAAAGAAGAAAAAATATTAATATCATCATCAAAATCAGAAGTGATAGGGTTTGAGGACGAGGCGCGCATCGAATTCTTCTAGAAATTAGCCATTACAATTAGGGCATTTGAGGTCACTACTTTGTGAGGGTGCGATGGTTACAGTGAGTTCAAATTGGTGGTAGTAGTATTGCTGTGGGTCACAACCACCACCATCGTTAGAAAGAATATCTACAATTGACATCTGAATATACGTGTTTATAGAGAATTTGATGAAGAAACGAAACAAGAAAAGACGAAGAATTCGTAACGTTGCGTCGCTTCACTCACAGTGCCACATGATGGTGCTGGCGATCGAATATGAGGTGGGGATCGATAGTGAGGAGAAGAAAATGAAGAGAAGACATGGGTTTTTGGGAGGGAGAGGGAAATCGATTTGTATAGAAATAATAGGTTGATATAAGAATGTCAAACGGGTCGTATAGCTTGTTGGCTCAATCGCTCGACTAGTAAAAATACGACTCATGGGTGGCTCGAGCTCGTCAAATGACGAGCCTGAGCATAAGCTGAGCAAGTCGGCCAGTTTGGTGAGTCGAATGGGTGAGTAGCTTTTGGGCGCGAGCTAGACTCATGGCTCGCAATGAGCTTGAGCCACGAGCTCATGCTCGTGGTTCACATGAACAGTGACCGTTTCGATCACTGTTTAAAAGTGATTGAACTTTGAAAAGTAGGTAGAATGGCCACTTATTTTTTTTCCTCCATAAATAGTACCCCTACCATTTCCTTTTTTTCACACAACAATACAATATTTCAAGTTTCCAACAACTTTGTCACACACTCACTTCCACAATTCTACAATACACTATATTCATTTTGACAATTTTATCTTCAATTTCAATTATTCAATATCAATTCATTCAGCCCCTGTTTGTTTCCAATTTTTATAATCAATTTTTCTTATCATTCTAGGATAGCTAGTCGTGATTGTTGACTTCTTCTCTCACACTGTGTTCCCCGTGCGAGCAAAAATTGAATTTTTTTCTTCCAACAATTGGAAACAAACGTGGGTTCAATTATCACACTACAAATTTAAAATTACAAATGCAAAATTTTACACACATCAACTTTCTTTCCGTACTCTTTACTTAGTTAAGTTTTAGTACTTAATATACCGTCTATACATTTTATCACAATTCACAAATAGATCCACACTAATTGGTTAAGGGCTTGTTCATTATCGGAGGCGAATCACTTGTAACACCGCAAAGTCAATTTCGAAATGAATTTTCAATCTAAATGAAGTACTCATTCCTGAAGATACTCCAAATTTGGCTGCTCATGGAAGCAATAATCCAATCGATTTGGATGATATTGCTGTCCCTGAAGCAAAACAGGAGTAATAACCTGAATTAGACATTCCCGATGCAAGATGGCAACGAAAGGGAAAAAACAGGCAAAATGTTAGGATCACTTAAAATTAATTTCAACGGTTGTATGATCAAAGGAGTCGCAGAGTCTAAAGTGGTATGTAAATACTATTAACAATGATTTGCATGACAAAAAGGCATTGGTACCACCCACCTCAACTGTCACTACAAAGCATGTACTTCTTGAAGCCGGTCAAACACAACTGCAATTTAGTAGTTCAGGCACCGATTCTAGGACTTCGCCCCTTACCATATGGATGTATTCAGAGGAGAATGCTCGAACGGGAATGGTGAAACTTGTTGTCGGTGCTGAGTTGCTTCTAGCAATAGCAGACAACCAATATTTCGTCTCGTACGTAAAAGAACATCTTCAACCGAGCTACGTTAGGGTAAATTACTAAATCGAAACACTTTTCGTTCAAATACAATAGAATATTTCCTTCAAACAAAACAACAATTGATTATGGACTTGCAAAAATAAGAAGTGCTATACTTTTAATTTCAGATATATGTGAAGTGATTAATCAAAGAGTTTATATAGTTACAACTGCACACTACATAGACCCACTTTGATGTATCATAAAAAAATTATTGCTTTTAAACTTATTAAATTATTAAAGATGAAATGATCTCCCCTAATAGAAAACAAATACTTGAGGAATTTTGAGCCGAATTTGGAGTAACGAATATGAAAACAATGTTTAGTGGTGTGGGGAATAGATAGAACTCCATTTACTTATTATTTAAAGTCATGCAAATGTTTTGAACATTAAATGATTGAGTTTTATAATAATAGGCTTATTAGAAATGATGATAACACTATTTTGAATGAATTCGATTGACTTTTAACAAATTTTTATTGCTCTACAAATATTTTATCTGGATCTGGAGTTTACTATCCCACTAGTTGTATGGTGCTTGAATGTCTTTATAAATGCAAGAACATTTCATAAATACAAAAACGACCCCAATTTTAGTACAATTATATATTCTATAGAATTAAAATTTAGAAAATATTAGGAAGACTTACCTATATTGTTTCCTTTAGTATCCATCATAGACATCTGATATAATTTATCAGAGAATAAATATATAATTGATTAGATTTCAAGAGCTTTAACTTTTAATACACCTATCACACATAGAAATTTAAAACAAAATTTATGTGAAATATATAAATTATATACAGAACGAACGGGTACAAATATTAGTTAAATACCCTCAACACCTACTCTTTCCACTAATATTGAAGAAGATGACGCTGAAATACTAACTTTATTCGAAAGTATTGACACGTATAGATATGATGCAAATGCAATAGATCCATCTAGTAATAGTTTGTTTTTTGCATGTAATCAAATATTGGAGGCAATTTCAAATGTATTGTCTGCTGAATTAGTTGATTACTTTAATGATAATATGCATACCAACAAAACAATTAAAAAAAGTTCAGAATAAGTTATTGAATTTTTCTTAAAGTACGAACGAAGATGGGCAGTGGTTTCTGCAATTGCAAAAGACCTATGACACCATCTGTTAGTACGGTAGCTTTGAAGTCTGCTTTTTTAGTGTAGGTAAGAGGGTTTTGTCCGAGGTCAGAAGCCGACTGAAAGAATATATTTTGGAAGTATTAATGTGCATGAAAGATTGACAGAACACGCATTTTCGACTGCAAGATAAACATACCGAAATTGCATGTCGTCAGATAAGTGATATTTAATTTAACTATATTAATCAAAAAATTTTATATTATAATATCTTTTTTTAATTTTTTTTTTAAATTGTACACGATACAAGTTATTTATGTACAATTTTTAACTCAATCTACTCAAAATTTAAGTAGCCTATCCCAAACTCGAATAAATGATAAGTGTTTATATTTTATCTATTTTTTTATTTTTTGAAAACGAAAAATTACATGAGCTCTGAAGCCAAAGGCCCACGAGCTCGCCCCTCGAGTAAGGAGTCGAGCATAAGCTTTTTCCAATGTCATCTGGGCCTTTTATTGTGGGCAAGGGTAAGCCCACATTCGATCGGAGTAATTTTGAAAGGCCCTAGAATTGATCACCAAGTATAAACAGTTAACCCACTCTATAGACTTGTCCGATAGCATTATTCTCTTTACTTTGACTTTTGCTAGGAGCAGTGTTTTAATTGCACAACTCAAACATTCATACAAATACAATATTGAGTAATACTATTCATCTTTAATGGCAATGATCATCTGTAACAGTGGACTGTGTATAATAGAGTTGTCATACATCGAATAATAAATTGTGGAGCTCACTTCCAAATAGATTAGGAATAGTTATTGCAATGTATATGGAAGTCACACAATTTAGAAAGTAATATTTACGAGACAATTATAAAAACAAAGAAATGAAATTATAAAAAATTGAAAATTTAGTTTATAGTAATCAAAAAAGTAAATGTTAATTTGACTCTGAACCTAGAAATTTGCTCAAAACTCCACGAGCTTAGAATATAATTTGAAACAGATTGTTCATCAATAAGCTTGAATAAACTGTCCTTTACTTCAAAATTAGGTGCTTCATTTTTAAAATATACTTGAAAATCAATATTGCATGAGATTGTGAGCATGGAGGTAGATCACCACTAACAATGAGTTTGTTAATAATAAAAAAAAATTCAACATAAATAACTAGCCAATCTATTTATGTTCAAATAATGAATTATCTCTGAAAACCACGACCGGGATAAGCTTCGTCAATAACGTGATCCAAACAGCAAATTTCGACGTATATTGTGCATATAACTGAACATCAAAATGAATGGTCCGGTTATGGCTGCCAAACATTAGAAAGCAAGGGAGTAATACGCAGCCAGATGTCTCAATTTGCATCATTATAGTATCCCAACAAGAAGTAAAAGCCTAATTTGACAAGAAACTGAGGATCCATTTGGCACTAAAAACTGTTTTTGAATACATTTGAATAATTTTTAAAAGTGCTTTATCTAACTAGAGGAAGCTTACTTGAAGTCGAGAAATCTCTTCTACAAAAAGTACAAGCAAAAGTAGAAACTTTGTCAAACAAGTCCTAAAAACCATGGAGAGAAAGGTACTCAATTATGAACTACAACGTGCAATCATATGTTGAGCTTTAAAACCCGAAATTTTTCCTTCTTTTTTCAATCATACTACTCGTACAATCTGTGAGAATATGGTTCTCTTAACTCCATTAGATTTAAGTGCTATTTGTGTCATTCACATGGATTGTGTTTGTCTAGTTTTATTGTGGACCATTGGATGAGATCGATGGTTGGGATTTATTCTATGTGAGATATTTTTTGTTGCTTTAGTTTGTGTGAGAAGCTTTGACTATTTTCCACCAAATAGGGCTTTCTCACATTTTTTGGCAAAAACAAGTCTTTTTATCTTAAAATTCGGCCCTCTCTCTTCTCCTCAAAACTTCTCTCTCCATTTGCACCTTACTGTGAGTGTTCTTGAGAGTGCCTTATTGTGAGCTTCTTCTTGAGTGTCCATTGTAATAACTTAGGCCTGAAATAGTGGCTAAGTATATGTGATGTTTCTCAAAATTTGGTAGAAGAAAGGGGTGCGATGGTGGCGGTCTCAAAGAAGGTTCTTTGTCGGTTTTCTAGCTCTCTCTTTGGAAGGTGATTTGCATGACATGGGAGCTGTTCCTGAGCCTGAAAATCAGCCATAAACAAGAGAAGTTGCTGTCCAGATTTTCAGCCATTAATGGGTTGTATTTTCGGTTTATGTTTCCTGCATTTTTGCCTTGGAATCTTTGATTAAATGATGTTTATTGTTGATTGAACTCCGAGATCCCAACACAATCCTTATTTGACAACATCACATTCAACCATTTCAAAATTTGTTTTAAATGAATGGTCGATTTCAAAAATATATTAAATCTTCTTTCCTTCAAGGTGAAGACTTGTTTATTTTCACAAAACAAACTTATGTTCACTAGCATATTTGGTCCCAAATAACATTTTATTCAAGTAAAAACCTCCTTTCTAGGAAACTTACTTTCTAGGAAAGTCTATGAACTTCACACTACATGTCGGCAAATTTTGATCATGCGCTCTGGGTTCGAGCCATAACCACTACCAACAGGACCATGATCGAAAGGAAAATAGAATTTTTCAGCATTTCTTCCAAAGGATCGGTCAACCCATTCGAATTCTCCCTCTCTCGAGGCCCAAAAAACTTGTTCACAAGCTCGGTGATCTTGTCAATCAGTTGCATGATTTTTGCTTTAGTGTTCATGAAAATAAAATTCAGTACGTCCTTGGCTGGATTGGAATCATCAGAACCCTCAAGTGAAGTTTCTATCGGATTCTTATAAGCTGGTTCTGTCGATAAAATATAATGAATAACAGACAAACAAATGAATTATATCGAATTTGGAACAAAATACAATAGCATACCTTTGTCCTTCCCCTCCATTCCTCCGTGGAAACCAAAAAAGCAATAAGAACAATAATAATGCTACTTGTACATAATGAAGTTACATATAGATATATGCCAAAAAGAGAGTGTGGCCTTTTTTTCTTTCTTTCTTTCTTTCTTTGTTTTTTTTTTTTTTTTGGGTTGAAGAAATTCTGATCCAATCATATCTTATTACATCATTTGCATGTAAATCATTATGTATATGTAGCACAATAAAAACAATTAGCCAAACTATGGAACTCTAAATATATCTATAAAAGAAGAAATTCTCCATTTTTACGGACTCAAAATTAACAAACCTCGAAAGAGCGACCCTCTGAACTCCTGAACGACCTCATTGTTCAATACAGCATCCCAAACAGCCTTGTCAGATGATAACGAAATGACCATTTTCTGCATAAATTAAGGGATAAACTGATTTGACAAGAGAAATTCAAGCAAAGTTCACAGTATAAGAAAAACATAAATCCATTCATTTTAGGACAAGATAAAAGATGCTCCTTGTTTTGAACAAATCCCTACGGTATTTGGTTCATAGAAGCATGATTCATATAAACTCATTAGAAAGTGCAAAGTGAATAAAAAATTACACAAATGGTGCACTGCTGTTATCATTTTGTTCATTGAAAGACAAGAAAGCAATAATAATAATAAACAGCATGGATTTGCATCCACATTTTAATGTTCGAAAGACTTGTATATCAGTGTGTACTAGTCAAAATATGAGCTGCATAAGCTTGTAAAAACATATTCGAAGCAAATGTATAATTGCCAGGCATAAATCAATGTCTAATATTGCTTTGACGGGTTAACGTCAATTATGAAATTTCTTCTTGTTCCATGTAGAAAAAATTTTTACCTTAAGAAATTATGCAAATGTGAAATGTTTAAGATATGAAAAACGATATCATTTTGATGTAGGACCGAACTATTCTAATTTTGGTCCTTAACATATCATTAAACATCTTATCAGTATAATGTCCTGCTATGATTTTTACCAGATTCTAAATTTTTAACTACTATAATCTTCATATTTCTTGGAAAGAATGGTGACATTTTTCAATCATCCATTCATTTCAATGCTACAGAAAGTAAAACGGGTGAAGTACCTGAACAGAAGGTTCGGTTTGCAATAAATGGAAGGCATCATAAACTCGATCAGCTCCATGAGGCTGCAACCTTCTTGAATCGAAGAGATGCAATGAGGGCTCAACCCAATCCAACTGAGAGTCGGCTGAAGATAGTTTCTGCTTATATCCTATTGGACTGTTATTCTCATCCTTTTCTATACCTTGATCAAGTTTTTCCTTTCCAAAATTCGAAAAAGATGCCGGGCTAAAAACCCTGAAGTAAAAAATCATTTCAAACAATATACCCAATTTGGCCATCTTGAGTGCTGCACCAAATTTTGCACTATTTTGTACCAAATCTTACAACAAATTAAAATTCATCTCTAACCATTACACCAAAAGTTACATCAAATGAATAGTGTTTAACCATTTTCTTCCCTTTTTATATTCTTTATAATTTATTTATTTGACATATTATTTATTTAATTATTTTATAAATACATAAATTACTAAATAAATAATTACGTTAAATTACGAAAAAGATTAAATTCATTGATAAATATAAAAATCGTATGTATTACGTTAAATAATTTCTTTATGTATTATGAAATAATTACGTTAAATAGTTTTTTTTATGTATTGTTTTGTTTAAATAAAATTAGATTATCGTATGTATATCGTTGTTTAATATATTTCATATTAACTTTAATAAATAATCGTGTTTGTTATATTTTAAATTTTTTTCTTCTTTTAATTAATTTATTAATTATTATTTCTTACATTTAAAATTTATTTTACATGCAAATAATAATAATAATAATAATAATAATAATAATAATAATAATAATAATAATAATAATAATATTAATAATAATTTATTGTATTAAAAAATATATAGCACAAATGATACAAATGCCTTTAACAAATTTATTTGGGAAACGATAAAAAAGGGCAAAAAAACTTTATACACTTTGCACCAAAAAATGGTACAATTTGGTGCAATGGTGTTAGTATTGGAGTTACACTTGAGCCCTTGTTTGAGCTCCATTATTTGAAAAAATACGATTTTGGAATAGTTTTTTTTTTTAGATGGGTGGTTAAAAAGTAAGGAGGATTTTTGGATTTCCTAATATTATTTTATCTGTGGTTTATAAGAGGAGAGAGAAAAATGAATTAAAAATTAATGGGGGTGGGCTAGATTACTAGCCAAGAGCGCCTAATTAGTACAGAGTAACACTTGCCAAGGTAAAAAGCAAACAAATGAACTGTAGGTATGGTTCAAGATACGGAATAAACTATATGTACCGAATGGGGGGTTACCGAAGAGTGTCCCCCCCTCACAAACACGCGGGCCCCACGTGTATTTAGTAATGCTGAGCCCTGATCCCCACCTTGATGATGTGAGTTGGGTGTAAACGATTGTATAAATGATTATGTACGTGTAGCACGATCCTTCAAGATAAACAGACAAAACTATGTACAAATAGCTTTATTAATGCATAGTAAGGCCTTGTGTCAGTGTGTGAATCGTTCAGTTCATGTACAGAGAAACATCTAGACTAAAATATCAGGATTCAATGCAATTATAAATTCAATAACACACACAATTAAACTGTGAGCGAGTGCAAATCCTATAATGTTTCTATGCATACATCATTCATAATTGATAGGAAAAGTTCTTAATAATCTTCTACGGAAAATGAATGTATTATTCTATTACAATAAATTTCTTAATTGTAATTTTTCCCCCAGAAAGGAATTCAAGAACTCACTGTTTAAGAGCAGATACTGCATGTTGCACTTCATCTCTAGATGGAACAGTTCCAAAGACAAAATCATCAATAAAGACATGCCCTTTTTCATCTTCACTTGAATCTACACACTCCCACTCAGATTCATCGTTCCAGGTAGAAGAAGAACAAGAACCCCAAGCAGCAGTTTCAGCATTAGGTGTAGCAGATACCGGAAGATTAACAAGAGATGAAAAGGTAGAAGAAACATCACTATCATTCCCAGAAGAAAGAGTAAAACCAGACTGTTTTTTCTTGTAAGATTGTCTTGTATTTCTAGGAGTATTTGCACCTGTGCTAGTATTAGTATTAGTATTAGTATTAGTGGCGTGTGAAAATGGCTCCGATTGTGAACCGGCGACGCCAGCCCTGACAGCCCTTTGAACGGTTCTTAGGATACCGCCTCCTCCACCGCCACTGCCTCCGATGCCTCCACCCATGCCTCTACTGCCACCCCCGAATGAGCGGCGCATGTTCTATATTCTTATCTATTACTTGTGTGTACAAAGCCTGTGACGCTCTCATTTAGATTTTTTAGGCAAATAAATTTTGACGTATTCGAGGTGAAAATTTATGGATAGGAAGAACTTGGTACGTAGTACAACGCTATCTATTCATCCGTCGGGTTGTTAACTTTGCATATCGCCATATCCCAGAAGAAAAAGTGAAGAGTAAATTGCACTAGACTCACTGAATATTAGACATACTTGTAATTAGGTCTCTGAATTTTTATTTGGTGCAACTGAGTCATTATAAATTAATTTATGAGCAATCAGCTCATTTAGTTTGGGTTCTTATCAACGACACTGCTAACATGTCCATCAAAACAAAATATGTACCAATAGGGATGGCAAAAAAATATGTCATACCAATACTCGCGAACCCAATCCTGAATGGAGCAAGAATTACCCACTTAATTAGGTAATCCGGTCACGACAGAGTGGGTGATTCCACACCACGGTGAGTACGGGTAACAGGGCCCCACCCAGTCCAGGTTTTTTTTTTTTTTATTAAGAATTTAATACTTTAAATAGAAAACTCTACAAAATTTCATTAATTCTAATAGAATATGGTAACTAAGATTATCTAAAAAATATGATAAACAATAAAAACCTCAATTTACTAAATATGTTCGAATAATTTAACTTTTAAAAATAAATAAATAATTAAAAATTTAATAACTATATTATTGTCTCACTTTAATGAATGAGGACAATAAAATGAATTATCGAAAATTTAAAAATAAAATAAAATTAAAGGGGTATGTAAACGGGACAAATGCCCCATCCCCACTCCAATTCGCCTTAAACGGGTAGCTAGGCGGGCCATCCCTATGTGCCAACATTATTGTACTTTAATTTATGAACAATTAGCCCAATCCATTTGGTGAATAAAGGGAAATTCTTAGGGTTTTCTTCCATATCTCAAATTGAACTTTTCCTTCAAGTATTACTCCATGATGCATAATCGACCTAACAAAGTGATGTAGATTATCACAAATGGTCGATGCCTTGAAAACATAATTAGCAAATGAAGTGTAGAAATGAAGAAAAATGCTTCATGAACACCTCAACATATACACATGGGATCACAGTTATGTATATATAGCATTGTCCAAAAATGAATACATCTTTGCAGAAAAGGTGCATTATTGTGTTTTTATCTTATTTGTTCATTTTGTTATCTTTCAACTAAATCGATTTAATCATTGAATGAAGCATTCTCAAATCAACTTACATGGTAAGCTAGTTGACAGAGTCAACTAGTGTGGCATGTTGTTCGTAAATTGAAATATAATTGTTGATTATATAATAATTTTTCATATTTTTTAATCATATTTGAAAAAAAAAAATTCACTTGAATCTCTCCCAAACAAGCTCTTTATCTTCAATATCGCATTCACGGAAAATAGCAGACAAGTGAAACTCTACAAAAAAGAGTGTCATAAAGGTATTTGGCCAAATTTAGTGCTATTTGTGGAATTCCCCAAATTTTTAACCACAAAGATGAGACTAAGGCCCGGCCTAATTCTGTTACACCATATAAACCTAGTTACTAGAACCCTAATCAGTTCATCGGTCACATTTCCGTCCGTTCAGCCGTGGCTCAAGAACAATGGGTAAACCATTTCTCTTTTCCTCTCTCACTGTAAATCACTGATCAATACATATATTACGCGTATTCACTTTTTATGTAGATTATTTGATTGGTTGCAATAAATTCACAGGGGCTTATACTTATATATCGGAGCTATACAAGAAAAAGCAGTCGGATTTGATGAGGTTCTTGCTTAGGATCCGCTGCTGGGAGTATCGTCAGCTTCCCGCAGTTGTACGTCTCACCAGGCCTACCCGACCCGACAAGGCCCGCCGCCTTGGTTACAAGGCCAAGCAGGTGCATCTTTGATCTTTAATTTCTCTTTTCTTAGTATAATCGACGTTTCTTTATTTTTGTGTTTGAATGTAGAAGGCTAGATTTATTAATTTATTGTTTTATCTGGATTTTAAACAATTTTTTTTTTGTTAGGTTTTTATGCTTATTGTTTTGGCTTCTGGTTATACTTGAATAAAATTTGAGATTTGCTATATAATTTTCTTTGTTCTTTTGGGAGCCTGTACCATTTATAGCTGTCAAAGTGTCTCGATTTGAAAAGTACATAGGCTTGGGGGATTATGGTGTTGTGCATGGCTATAGTTCTGTGTGCTAATTTGACGTTGCTTCACATTTTTGTTCTTACAGACTTTAGTCTTTGTAGTCTAATTCATGGTGAAAATATGTATTCTATGGTGTAGAGGGTATAATATAATATACTGATAATTGCTTTTCTCATCTGTGTCTGTCAAATTAAATTATCTTACCTTTGGATGTACATTGTAATGTTCATGCTTCCCGTGTTTTATTAGTATTCAGTTTAATGACTGAATGTTACCTTCAGGGGTTCGTGATCTACCGTGTACGTGTGAGACGTGGTGGAAGGAAGAGGCCAGTTTCCAAGGGTATTGTGTACGGTAAGCCCACCAATCAGGGTGTTACTCAGCTAAAATTCCAACGCAGCAAGCGCTCAGTTGCAGAGGAGCGTGCTGGAAGGAAATTGGGTGGACTTAAGGTTCTGAATTCGTACTGGATCAATGAGGTTTGTATCAAACTTTTTTAAGTTTATTCTTTATTGTTCTATTGTTATTGATGTTTTGTTTTGGACTGACTATAATATATGCTTTAACCATTCAAGTGGCAAGTGGTAAGTAGGCTTTTCAATTAAGGCTGGATGACCTTGAATCTTCGACTATGCAGCTTGATTAGTTGTTCTTCTCAAATCACTACTATCTTTATAGAGTATATAGTTTTCACATTGTTTCACTTACCCACAAACCCACATCGATTTAATGATAATTAAACCAAAGAATATAATCAAAGTATTATGCAAGGCAGTGCTCTAGCTTGTCAAGTAAAGAGTGTCGAAGTTCTTAGTGGCTTGTTTATCTTTTCAAGTAGTATTAGTCTTCATATTCTTGGAAGCCATTTGGTAATTGTTGATCCAATGCAGGATTCTACGTACAAGTACTTTGAGGTTATATTGGTTGATCCAGCTCATAATGCAATCCGAAATGACCCAAGGATCAACTGGATCTGCAATCCAGTCCACAAACACAGGGAGCTTCGTGGACTGACCTCAGCTGGAAAGAAATATAGGGGTCTCCGTGGAAAGGGCCACTTGAACCACAAAGCACGTCCATCAAGAAGGGCTACCTGGAAGAGGAACCAGACACTTTCCCTTCGTCGTTATCGTTGATCCTCTTGACAAGTTTGGTTCCTGTAATTCCCTGTATTCTGTTTACGGTTTGAGATTTTTCTTGTGGGAAGTTGTTACAGTATATTATGTTGAAAGTGTCGAATTTATACGAGTCAATGACATCTGAATTTCGTGCTTATAACTTGGTATTAGTACTATTTCCTCGTGATATTCACATTTATGTTGGAAATGGTGCGTGTCCCTTTCATATGTTATGCAATTTTGTTACCCCCAGTTTGAGATATGAAATCATTCGAATTTTATTAGAATCTACAACTTAAAAAAAAACATTTCTTGATGTTAAATGGAATTTCTTTGGTATCTTTTTTCATGAAGTTTGTATGTTTTGAGTGACTACTTTGGGAACATATTTAAATTATCATTCATAACAAATATTTGATGGAATTTATCTTATGCATGTCGTTTGGACAAGAAGTTTTAGAAATTTAAAACAATGTAAAGGAACACAGCATTTTTAACAGGCAGAAAGTTTCAGTGGTAAGCGGTAATTAACCATCTTATGGTCTTCCTTAGATATAGACTGTTCATTAAATATCTCTAGACTGCAATGCTAAGTGCATTTTTTAGGATTGTTTAAGTACTTATTAAGTAGCGGATTCTATAAAATGTGTAGAAATGTAGTACGATGTTGGGTTTTATTAAATGTGTATATAGAAAAGGTTTAAGTGGTTTAAATTATAATTTAAGCTTTGCTGAACATGCTACAAGGAAGTGAGAGATCAATCAAATTTGTCACTAGCTATTGTTGTCCAATTAGGGGATGCTTTGTCCATTTTGTTCATAATGTTCAACATGGTTAATGAAAAGAGAGATGTAATAAAATTTGTCAAGCACTGACCATTTGGCCTTGATCTTAACAGTAGGTACCCATACAAATCCTATTTCTAATTGCAAAATATTATCTTGGAGAGTGTAGTTTGATGAGTTGAATGCTAGTTTAGCAGGTCAAGAGAACTCCCAAAATTTCCATTAATTAATAAGAATATAAAAAGAAAATTACTTCTCCTATACCAATCCCCACAATTCGAAGCTGAAAAAAAAAAACAGAAAGAAAAAAAAAAGAAAAAAGAAAAAGACAAAGCAACTCGTACGTATTAACATTCAACTGTTGGTTTTTCTGCCTCATATATATCTCTACCATCAACCACCCCATCACCACGGCCACCTCCACTCCCGGGCAATTTCCGCTTCGGCTTGGCCTCTTGCAACATCGACACGACGTCCCTCATCGATGGTCGGTCTGCCGGATTCCGACTTGTGCATAGCAACGCAACCCTAAGAAGTAACATCATTTCTTCCCTCACCAAGGAACATGTCGCACCAGCATTTTTATCTAGCACATCATTTATACCGTTCTTGATCTTAATCTTGGACCTCACCCAATCTACTATGCTATTTCCATCACCAAATTCCGTCTCTACCAATCTTTTTCCGGTCAAAATTTCCATCAATATCACCCCATAGCTGTAAATATCACTCTTCTCATCAACTTGTAAGGTATAAGCATATTCTACAAAGCAGAAAACAAAATTCTTTATTATTTCTTAAGCCAAAGAAATAAGGAAAAACAATGCACAAGCCATAAAATGTTTGACTTCTGACGACAAAGTTCAAATTTTGAAAACTCTTAATTGACAAAATCTTAGTGGGTCCACATATAAGAAAAGTGAGAATTGTAGGAAAAGAGCACTGCACGCCGAATAGTGGGCAATGCACTGAAACAGTAGTAAATCAGGGCGACAAAGAGGAAAGAAGAATAAAATAGGCTGTGCTCCACCACGCTTCTTGTTACTCTAGCATGCACATAAAGCGTAACTGGTGGTGGTGGGGGTGGGGTGCCCTTGCACCACCCATGTACCAAGGCTATAATCCCAACTTAAAATGAAAATTCATCTACTAAATAAAGTTGATGTGGCATATCAATTTAGATCAAATGTGGGATCCTTTTTTTCCTGTCACTTGAGAGGTTAAATAGTTAAAAATAGATACAAATATTCATTCAAATTTAATTTTCAAGAATCTCAACACTCCAAGATGGCAAAATTTCCCATTTCAATATACAACAGTTTCTTTTTGTTAAGATCACTTTGTTGGTGCCTGAAGAAACATAAATCATACCTGGCGCTATGTAGCCGTAGGATCCAGCAATTACTGACATTGATTCGTTGCTTTGAATTAGTTTAGCCACCCCAAAATCAGCCACACGAGCCTCCATCTCACCGTCTAAAAGAATGTTACTAGGTTTGAGATCGCGGTGCACAATGACTGGATCACAATCATGATGGAGATAACATATTCCTTGAGCGACCCCTAGTGCAATCTTGTACCTAGTGAGCCAATCGATCACCAAATTATCGCCCTTGTTTTTGCAATGCAACAGGTCATCCAAATTTCCGTTAGGCATGTACTCATAGAGCAACATGGTACATTGACTGTTGTTACAACATCCTAACAATCGAACAATGTTTCGATGTCTCACATTGCCTAAAACTTCCACCTCGGCCAGCACTCCCCTCCTCTTCCTAATCGTCTCCTTGTTCTTCCCCCCTAGCTTCTTGACGGCTATGGTCTCACCACCAGGCATATCAGCCTTGTACACGATCCCCGTGGACCCCATCCCGAGGATTTTATCAGTCATGTTTAGACACTCTAATACATGATCGGCTGTGAAATTCAATCTTTGAAATGCTGTCAATTTCCATGGCCCGATGTCTCTATCATCACACAATTTGTGGCCATATTTTGCTTGGAAACACCTGCTACCAACAACTAGTATGAACAGTCCAATGCCAAATGCTGCTGCCATGATCCAAACAATTGCACCGGCAGTCTTCTTTGGCTGCTGCTGGACTTCCATTGTGCCGTCAGCTAGTTCCTCTTTCCGGCAAGGCTTCTTAAGAATGCCTCCACATAGACCTTCATTACCAGAAAACAACGATGGATGGAGACTCGAAAATGCTGATCCCGAGGAGGGGATAGGTCCAGTGAGCTGATTGTATGACACGTTGAAATTCTCCAAGGTGCTACAATTATTGAAATTTGAGGGAATTGTGCCTGTGAGAAAATTATGTGACAAGTCAACATCAGTGATGGAAGGAAGTGTAGATATCTCCCAGGGAATAATTCCTGTAAGTGAATTTCGATGTAAATTGAAGAAAATGAGTTTTTCACAGTGGCCAATATCCCATGGAATGCTACCACTAAGATCATTTCCATCTAAATAAATCTTGTAAAAACTTCGACAGCCAATGAAGTCTGGAATAGTGCCGTTGAGTTTGGCTGAACTAGCTAAGAAAATCTTTAGACTCGGGGCACTCCAGATGGTATCAGGCAATGGAGAATTGAATGAATTATCCGATATGTCCAAGAACCCCAAATTTGCAGCATTGCCAAGATCCTTTGGAATTGGCCCTGAGAAGTTGTTGCGGCTTAAATCTACATATGTGAGATTAGGCAGGTAGCCGAATCCAAAAGGTATCGACCCATTAAGCTTGTTGTTCTGAATTCTGAAACGCAATAAGGCTGTGCAATTTGCCAGGGATGAAGGTATTTCACCAATGAACTGATTTGCGAAGAGAACAAGTTTTATCAGGTTTTGACCGAGGCAAAGATTTGGAGGGATTGGTCCAGACAGTGAATTTGTAGAGACATCAAGCCTTTGTAACTTTGCATTTGAACCTAATTTTTGTGGCAGAATTCCTGAAAATGAATTGTTCCAGAGAAATAAGTTTATCAGGTTGGGAAGTTCACCTATACCTTGAGGAATTTCACCTGTCAAATTGTTGCGCATCAACGACAGATTGTATAGCTGTTTTAAACCCGAAAATTCACTTGGTATTTCGCCTGACAGGTTATTATCTGACAAATCAAGAACCTGGAGTGATTTCAATTGAGCTAAACTCACCGGAATAGAACCTGAAAAGTGATTCTTGAAAAGCAGCAATGTTTCCAGTTTACTTAATTTGCCCAACTCATCTGGAATCTTGCCTGATAAATTGGCTGCTGAAACATCAAGATAGAGTAAATTTGATAAACCTGAAATTTTCCCTGGAATTCCACCGGAGTACACATTGTATCCCAATTCTACATGCTCAAGCTGACTCAAGAAGCCTAATTCAGCAGGAATTGGACCTGTCAAGGCATTTCCTTGCAAGTACAGAGATTTCAATTTCCAAAAGCTGCCAAAACTTGCAGGGATTGTACCATTAAAATAGCTCCCTCCGAGGTTGAGGTACTCGAGATTCTTAAGAAAAACGAGTTCTTCAGGCAAAGATCCTGTGAAATTGTTGCTATATGCATTAAAGAAAATGAGAGACTTGAGTCCTGAAATTCCAGGTGGGAAAGTTGAATTGAACAAATTGTGACTGATGTCTAGTGTTTTGAGGTTTGGCAATTCAAAAATGGCAAGCTGAAGAGGACCATCCAGGGAATTTTTACTTAAATTCAAGTGATGCAAATGAGACAAGTATTTAATATCATTTGGTATGGTGCCTGAAAGGCTCCTCCCTGAGAGGTCCAAATATGTGATTTGGTTGGTTCTACGGTCACATTTGATGCCTGACCAGGTGCACCATATGGGCTGGTATCCAGGCCTGGAGAAGGCAGTTGAAGGGTCCCAATCTTGGAATGTGTTGAGAGGGTCTCTGAGGGATGATTTTATTGAAAGAAGGGATATAAGTTGGAGAGGTGGCGAGACGGTGGCTGCGGCAGCGGCGGTGGAAAGGACTAATGAAAATTTAACTAGAATCAAGGAAATGGAAAATGAAAAACAAGAGAAAAAATTCATGGTTTTGGAATTGCGGAGGTAGTAATGGTTGAGAAATGTTTTTGTGTTAAGTAAATTTAAGGAAGTGAAGGTTTTGATGATGGTTGGCTTTGCTTTTTTGGAGTGCTGTGTTCAGATAGTATTTCATGATGATTGTAGAGAGAGAAAGAGACAGGAGTGATACATACACTTACATATAGAGAGAGAGAGAAACATCAAACAAGAAACAGCCATTTCTTTCATCATCTTCTTCTAAATACATCTATTTCTGACTTACAGACAGAAACAGAGACACACACAATACAACACAGAAGAAACTGTTTCTCTCTCTCTCTCTCTTCTATATATATTTTTCTTAAATTTCTTTAAGTCTTTTCTTTTTATTCTTTCCACTTTTCATCATTCCTTGTTTCCTTTATCTTTGGCCCCGGTTCCAGCATTTTGATATATATGGGGTAATATACGGCACTGTTTTTTGCAGGATCCAAGAAAGTGTTAACAAATTCCCACCATTTCCCCTTAAGTCGCTTATTCTTGGAACAATTTTCTTCTTCTTTTTATTTCTTTTTCTTTGTTCAGCATTATGTGATCAAAGTCTCTTAATAAAGATCAATTTGATAGAACTCAAGGCCGGGTCAGTCGGGTCGGGATGGAAGTATTGACGTTGATTTTCAAATCTTGTACAAAAGATAGTGATAGAACAAAGATATTGAAGAACCTAGCAATCCGAGCTAAGAATCGTCGTATAAAAGAAAAAGAAAAATTTGTGAACACGTATTTATCAAAATTCAGCTAGCACACAAAAGAATAAATGAATAGTTGTGACACGTGTTTATCAGAAGTCCGACTCACGACAATTGGCAAATCAATGAAGAGCAAGAACTTGAACATATATTTATCAAAAGCCTGGTTCATGATGGCTAGCAGATTAGTGAAGAACAAGGTACTCAACGATACACTTGTTGGAAAATAAAATAATAATAAGTTATAAAACTTTCAAATTAATTATTAAAAATTTCAGTTTTTATTTTAATTCTTAATTCTTAAGTTTTCAGTTTTATTTTTTAATTATTCAGTTTTGTGTTTAACTTTAGATTAAATACAAATTTAATCTCATTATTATACTTGTAAAATATGTTGAATTTTATTAATTTTCATAATGAGATGGTTGAATTCTTCTACTATAAAAAAGGGATGGATTTCACATTCTTAGACACAACAAAATCAAACACAAATCACGTTAATTTTACAACAACACTGGGGGTAAAATTAGCAACCTAAGCTAATAGCTACCGCACAAAAGAATTAATGAAAATTCCAATTCGCAATAACTAGCACATTAGTGAGAAACAGACAAATCAGTAAAGATAAAGAACTTTATCATAAATTGGGTGTAAATTAGCAATTCAAGCTGATAGTGATGCCAACCCACGTAGCAATAGTTGCTCTAAAACCTACAAAAGATTGAATCACAATCTCAAGAAAACTAAAATCCCGATTTGAAGTTTGACCCAATAGTTTATTGAACCAAGACAATCGCAGCAACTAGCACATTAGTGAGAAACAGACAAATCAGTAAAGATAAAGAACTTTATCATAAATTGGGTGTAAATTAGCAATTCAAGCTGATAGTGATGCCAACCCACGTAGCAATAGTTGCTCTGAAACCTAAAAAAGATTGAATCACAATCTCAAGAAAACTAAAATCCCGATTTGAAGTTTGACCCAATAGTTTATTGAACCAAGACAATCGCAGACGATATCTTCATCTCATGACCTTGCTATGAATTTGTTGAATGCCACAAAGAGCATGAATCTTTAATAAGTTTGGATAGTTTGAACGCCACAAATATTGAAAATATTTAACCTATTCAGTTAAATACAAATAGAAAGTTAAAAATTTCACATTATGATTAATTCTAAAATATTAATGTCTTTACTGTACAATGAATGAGCTTTTTAAAGGCATAAAATAAACTCTTAATCAAAACAAAACTCTAATTCTAAAGACAAATGCAAATAAACTAGAAAACTAGAAAATAAATCTGAATAAAACTAAAATACTACAAATAACTAAAATACCCTTAAACTAGTTCAAAAAATAAAAATGCAAAAATAGACCCCTAAACAACCATATTTGACCCTCAAAGTTCAACATAGTCATCCGACGAATTTGTGCAGAATTGAAAGACATTTCCGAATTGTACTCACGGACGAAAATCCGATAATCGAGCTGAAAGTTGTATGCATTTTCTTATATCCTATACGTACTTCATATTCCTTCCATTTTTTAATTGTTTCATAATTTTCTCTTTTAATTGATCCATATCAATCGGAACATGCAATGAATCCTTGGTAACTTGCCTCCCACGATTCCCATCAAACAGCCACCGCACAACTGAGTAAATGAGGATTTACGAGCATGTGTTTATTAGAATTGCAACCCACGTCATCTAATAAATCAGTGAAAAACAAGAATTTAATTATATACTGAATGAAATTATTATTTGAGCTAATGGCCAACGTACGAAAGAATAAATGAAATTTTGAGAGCGATTGTCTATCAATAGTCCATCTCACACCAGTAGAAAAATCAATAAATAATAAAATGTGAATTTAATTATTTAATGGCCTTTAAATCACAAGTCAAATTTGAATCTTTTAATTCAATAAAATTGAGATTTAATAGCTCGATGGTATTGTGTTTTCTTATTAACATCAAGTTGAATGAAGCATTTATATAAACTATATAACATGTATGTGATGTGTTCTAAACATTTCGAAACCTACATAAATTCATAAAATACTATTATTTGACATATGAGTGTGATATAAAATCATATATAAATCGATAAGGTCCTTAATTAAAATCTTATCATCTCCGTATAAAACATTTGACCAAAAAAAAAAGAAAAGTAAAATCACGTGAAAATGCTATAATTATTATGGAATATTAAATTTCTGTAGCTGCTTGCTTTACGTCAGTTTGACTTATTTCGAGCTCTATAATGATAGGCATTTGTATCAAACCTTTAAAGACAAATACATAATCATTCTTGATTGATTATTATGTAAAATTTACCCCGCGCAAAGTATGACTCATTTGACAAGATTTTTGAAAAATTAAAAGTTTATTTTGAACATATTTAAATAATTTATTTTTAAGTATTTTGTCTAACTAGAAATTTTTTTAAAGAAATTATCTTAAGATTTTTCTTTATGAAACTCTAATATAAGAAACAGAAGTCCTCCCAAATGTGCCCATTAATTTTACTTTGCACTTCTTGTTGTAATTATGCTTTTGTGGGCTAAGCACGTTTTCTTGGTAAATAATCCAATGTAATTCTTAATTATACCACCAATACATTATGATAACGTGCTTAAATCATACCATTGGTAGCTGATTTTAAACATTAGGGGAGTGGTAGGAATTACCTTAAATGATTTTAATCAAATTAATCATTGGTCTAGTTGGAATAACTTTAATGTATTTGTATATTCTTATATTCTTTTACTATTTAGTATTATTGGGTTGAACTCAATGAACTTTAATCAAAATTTCGAATTGAAACATATTCCTCCACAAATTATTATCAATCTAATCGAGCGTTAAGTATCTTGATTCAATTGATTTTTATCGATGATTTTTTTTTTTTTTTAACAATTACAATTCAACATCACTCAACAAACATATCATCTTTAATTACATCCTCATTCAATAAAATTGAACTTCTTTCGCTTCCTTATGTCAATTCTTTAAACCACAATAAATCTTTGTTCCAACCGTATATATATAGATATATATAGTTCAAGAAGTAAAGCTTTTTGTCACTCTCTACATAACTGAACTTTCTCCTTTTGGCTCAATGCTCAAATATTAATTAATTATGTACAAAAATAAGTGATTATAGAAAAGTATGTGTAACCCATTAAGGAGATAGGGTGGATATGCAATTAGAAACAAGAAAGCTTATGGGTTGGAAGTAAATTCAAGACTAATTTGTCAAGCTAATAAAATCATAATTGTAAAATTCAATAAGTTCATCTGATCGAATTTTGGTGACAAATATATCTTTCAACTAGCTGACATGAATATGCTTATAATGACCATAACCATATGACTATCCTAATAGAAATTTCAGCCAAATCATACTTGCTCGATAACAAATATCTTACGTGTGAAAGTAGTAGAATTGTGCAAGCAAGCATAGTACGGTCTTTTGAACCATCGCTGAATAACTCTTAACCGAAATACAAGCAATTTTAATTACATCTCAGTAAGTCAAAACTCTTGAAAATTATAGAAGATCTCTCTCGAAGCACATTCTCATTTTCCATTTTTTGTTTTCAAAACCAAAACTCTAAACCTAATTGTGTGTGTGTGTGTGTGTACGTATTTGATTCAGAACCACAAATTTTAGTCTCTCTGTGGTTTCTTCTACAGGTTAGAAGCTTTATGCAGTTTGAAGCACGCCATTCAATTTTACCTTTGCTTTTACCGACAGTTTTAATTATACCTTTTTTGTGTCAAAGGCAGCTTTTTTTATTGTTGTCTTGTCAGCTGAAATATAAATTCCAAAGGTTTCCAAAATAATTTCCTGAATTTAATATCGAATTTTGTAACATATTTGTTATGTAGCAAACCGAAACCTATTTTCTAGTTACATGATTAAAAAAAAAAAAAAATGGAAAAGCACATTCTAACATTAGATTTTTAGTAAATTTTGATAAATTTTGATTAAATATATGATTGAAAAATTATAAGTTCCATGAAATGTGTGATTCAAATTAATTGTTGACTTTGACCAAAATTTTAATCCCTACCGAATAGGGACTAAATAAGGTTTGCATGCTACATAAATTTTTAATTATTAAAAAGATTTTTTTTTCCTTTTCTTTCTTTTTTTTTTTTCTTTTTTAATCTTTGAACTAGTAAATTGTTCCCTAGTGTTTTTTTTTTTTTTTTTTTTTTCTTTTTTAATCTTTGAACTAGTAAATTGTTCCCTAGTGTTTTTTTTTTTTTTTTAATTGCTTGACTTTGTTAAGTTAATTTAGATATTCTTCAAAATTATAACTAACAAATATTGTAATACAAAACTCTCTTTCCAGTTGATATTGCTAGTTTCGATTTAAAAGTGTTGAGAACTTAAATATGTTGTCCGATCTCAAACTTTCCATCTCTCATTATATTTTTGACGTTTCGATACATTATCTCTTTTTTATTGTGATACTATCTGCTACAATTAATTATATTCACGATATATATGTACGACATCATGTTCTAAAACTTTAAATTTTAAGGGAGTGTTTGAGCCACATTATTTTGGTAATAATACATTCTTGAATAGTATATTGATGGGAAATGTATGGTTAAAAAATAAAAATAAAAAATTTGATCTGCGTGTAATATTATTTTATTAAAAAATGTGTGATTAAAATGATATCTAATAACTATTTAAAAATATATTTTTTAAAATAATGTGGCTCAAATTCAAATAGCACTCGAGTGTTTATGCATAAGTACTCGTTGAAGGATTGCAGCTCCTTTCATATGTCAAACTTGAAATGACAATAATACCTAGACAAACCAATAAAATATAAATAAATAAAAAATAAAGGTGCAGAATCCCAGATTGTGTGGTGGGCCATATAACGGGTTGGGGGGCCATAAATACTTTTTGGTCTCAATCCTACCCTAATTAACAACAAAATGCAGCCCACTTATACATCATCTTTATCTACTTTAGCTTTAGGGAAAAATTCACAACCCAGGCACCAAGTATTTGACAATTCAATTTTTAGATTTTTAATGTAAAAATAAAAAATTCATGTATTAGTTAATTAGTTAAAAAAATTATTTATCAAATATATTAAGGTCCTAATAATGGTCACATGTGCATATTTATAGATCACGACATCACATATTATTAAATTAATTGGTTTCAGATTTTTTCATGGTCACAATAAAAAATTTTGATTGGTCACAACTTATTTATTCAGTCAAAACTCAAAAAATTTATAAGTCACAACTTATTTATCCATTACAGTCTTACAGATTTTCAAATTAGTGGTCACATACACCTATAGTTGGTCACATACCACCATCGACAACACTACTGCCACCACTATCATGGTTACTTGCGACCACCATCACCATCACCACCACCACCACCACCACCAACACAATCTAATAGCGGCATCAGCCCCCAGGGCACATCTCCAAGTGGTAAAAGGGGAGGGTGGAGAAATCCAGCTTTGCTTGAGACTGCTGCGTCAAGGGTTCGAATCTTGAAATATGGATTTGGCTCTTGGGTAAGTGTAAGTGTACAAGCAGCATTCCACCCTGTACCCTTGGAGGCATAACCTGCGATTTACCTCCCTCACGATAATCCAGGCCAGAGGTTGTGGGGGACCCTTAAGGTTAGGGTTTAACCTTTTTTTTAATAGCGGCATCATCACCAACATAGTCCCATCCCCAACAACATAGACACAGAGATAGCCCCAACAATCATAATTACCACCCAACCAAAATACCCCAAACACCACCACCACCACGCACCACTACCCCATTCGCAAAAGCATCTAATGGGCTACCCCTTTCAAGAACAAAAGCATCGTCGTCGCCGCTACCACCAAATCTAACATCATAACCTCCTTCACCAACAACAACCACCAATAATACCACACCTCCAGCCACGATTGTCAAATCTAAAGTCGAACTAGGCGTTTTCATAGCTTCGACGCTTACAGCGCTACGCTCCTATGAGCACTGTCGCCTTCCAAGATGGAGAAGTGAGCACTGGTTTGTGAAGGGCCTGTTGCTACAAGTTCGGTATAAATTGCAGAGGCAGCGAAGGCAGACTAAAAATAGGGGTTTGAGCTTTTTACCGAAAGGGGTGTGAAATTAGGAAAACTATGGGTGGCATATGAATTGAATGGTGGAAGATATGAGTGGGGTTGGTTGTTTTGATTGCAGGCAGTGACCATTGATGTGGTGATTATTGGTTGTTACAAGTTGTGAGTGTCACCAGTTGGATCAAATGATCGATGAGGGTTATTTCCACGTCTGGAGAGGGTAGAGAGATAGATAGAGAGAAGAGTGAAACGGGAATGGACAAATAATTTAGGTTTTGTAGTGGGGTGGGTGGGTAAATTTTGTAATATTATTGTAGGGTTGATTTCCACCAAACTCCAAGTACAAAATCGGGCTTAGTTTACCAATTTATCGACACCACAAAGGTTGAGACAACTCCAAGAACCGCCGCCCCCACTCCGATTGCTATAAGTTGGAAGTGAAGTCCAACGATGTGCCCACAAAAGGATTAACCACAAAGGTCACAATGAAGTATATCAAGAAGTCGAGAAGTGGAGTCTCACAAAGAGAAGGGAAAAATAGGCACACCATAGGAAGCCGAGAGGAAGGAGGGATTATATGCCAAGTAAATGTCCAAAATAGGTAAGTTAGGTTAGGGTTAAATTGTGGACCAAAAACAAGGCTCGACTCAATTAAAGTGGGCTTCAAAATAATAATATAGCCTTCCAAGGAAACCGTGAGCAACACTATTTAAAATAGGTTACTTCGAACGGTCCATAAAAATGTGGATTGTGTTGTCTCGATAATTGTGTCGATATACTAGTCAATCATATGGTCAAAGCCGATTGATAATAAGAACCAAGGTTACATCATCGCCCGGGGAGGTCGTTTGACGACAAATTGCCTAACAACCTCCACCTTGGTGTCAAAAGACCTGCAAAAGAAAATTATCTTCCATTAGTGACACCTCTAATAGAAAAACAATAAAATTGGAAATCATTTACATGTACCAATGTTTAGAAGTTCCTTGCAACTTCTAAACTTGGCCAGTGGTAGTACCTTCGTCCCCATATCAGATGGGCTGTAGTGGGTATGGACTTTTTCAAGTCTTACCACCTCTTGAGATACTATACTTCTAATGAAGTGGAGTCTAACATCAATGTGTTTAGTGCGCTCGTGAAAAATAGGATTCTTGTATAAATGTATAGATGACTGACTATCAGAATACACTATCACATAATCATTCGGGACGCACAGTTTATGAAGTAAACCTTTAAGCCATAGAGCTTCTTTAATAGCTTCAATGGTAGCAATATATTCTGATTCTGTAGTGGATAGTGCAACAATATGTTGTAACTGTGATTTTTAACTTACACATGAATTAGATAAGGTAAACACGTAAGATGAAGTAGATTTCCTACCGTTTCTATCTCCCGCATAGTCAGCATCTACAAAACCCTTTAATTTTATACCTTCTTTATTAGCACTAAACTTTAAGTCTACGTTACTAGTACCCTTCAAGTGCTTTAATAGCCACTTTAGCGCTTCCCAATGTTCAGGGCCCAGATTAGCCATATATCTACTGAAAGTACTAACAGCAAAACCTAAATCAGGTCTAGTGCAAACCATCAAATAAATTATGAAACCAATCACATTAGAGTAAGGTACTCTGCTCATGTATTCAACTTCACGCTCATTGCAAGGAGATTGTTCCTTCGATAAAACAAAATGATTAGCAAGAGGCAACGTGACAGGTTTGCAGTCACTCATATTGAATTTCTTCAGTACTTTGGATAGTATGGAGACTGATGCAAAAACAAAATAGAATTTGATCTATCTCTTTCGATTTCAATACCCAAAATTCTCTTAGCCTTACCTAGGTCTTTCATGTCAAATTCACCACTTAGTTTTGCTTTTATATTATTTATCTACTTAGAGGATGATCCAATCAAAAGCATGTCGTCCACATAGAGCAACAAAAATAGATAATTATCATCAGTCTCATTGTGTTGAAAATACAGGCAGTGATCAAATTTACTTCTTTGGAACCCTATAGTGAGTACAAAGGAATCAAACCTCTTGTACCACTGTTTAGGAGATTGTTTTAACCCATACAAGGATCTTCTCAAAAAACACACATAATTAGGTTTTGGCTTATCCTTAAAACCTTGAGGTTGATCCATGAAAATTTGTTCATCAAGCTCACCATGTAAGAAAGTAGTTTTTACGTCAAGTTGTTCAAGTTCTCAGTCAAAATGTGTAACTAATGCGAGCATGACCCTAATAGTGGTGAATTTAACAACTGGTGAGAAAATTTCATTATAATCAACGCCCTCCTTCTGTGTGTAGCCTTTAGCCACTAACCTAACTTTAAACCTTAAGGGCTCCAAGCTGCTAGTTCCTTCCTTAACCTTAAAAACTCATTTGCAATCAACAATTGATTTATTCTTAGGCTTAGGTACTAGCTCCCACGTATGATTCTTTTCTAAAGAGCTCATCTCTTCTTTCATTGCCTTAAACCATTCATTAGATTGATCATTGCCTATTGCTTCTTCAAAGGTCTTTGGCTCTTTATCAGCTAGTTCTTCATAACTAGCCTGGGCAAAAGCTAATTCAGATTCAAAACCAAACCTTCTTGGTTCTCTCATCTATCTCCTCTCTCTATCCCTAACTAAGTTATAGTTAGCTAAATAATTTTCTTCCTCATAGTGTTCTTCTGTCATTATTTTGTTACTATTCTCCACTTCGGCTTCTTGAGTTTGAGTCTCCACCTCATTTGAAACAGTAGGGGCAGGTGGACTGAGTTTTCCTAACTCCACCTTAAACTGGTCTCTCTCTTCACCTGATTCTACTTCACTCTCAGGTTCAGTTTTCCCTTTAATAAACGGCATCTCATTTTCGTTAAACGTGACATCTCTACTTATGATGATTTTAAGCCCTTTTTGGCTTCTATCCCATAACCTATAACCCTTAACACCCTCGAGGTATCCTAGGAAAACACACTTCCTAGCTCTAGGTTCCAGCTTACCCTCACTTTGATGAGAAAAAGCTGTACAGCCAAAAGTTCTAAGTATCGAGTAATCACTCAGTTTACCCGACCATCTCTAATGCGGAGTGTTACCATTCAATGCAGCAAAAGGAGTCAGATTAATCAAATAGCAAGCGGTCATAACAGCCTCACCCCAAAATGACTTGGGAACACCCGAACTAATCATCATACAACGTACTTTATCAAGTATGGTTCTATTCATCCTTTCTGCTACCCCATTTTGTTGAGGGATGTAGGGAACGGTCTTATATCTAGTTATACCGCTTTCTTTACACATACTATCAAATTCTTTATTGCAAAATTCTAGGCCGTTATCTGTCCTTAAAAATTTGATTTTCTTATCAGTTTGGTTTTTCACTTGTCTCTTCCAATTATTAAAAATATTAAAGGTCTCAGATTTATCCTTCGAAAGATAGACCCACACTTTCCTAGTATAGTCATGAATAATAGACAGGAAATACCTATTACCACCCGATGTGGGGTTACTAGCAGGACCCCA
>NW_019235174.1:103948-107561 GCF_002742605.1 Olea europaea var. sylvestris
ATACAAAAAACCTGTGTCAAATTTTACGTTTATGTCACCAATTCTAGCAATAGTATAGGCAAAGTTATCACACGGTACAACATGCCCAACGTTAGATTCATGCAACTTATAAAACCAGTTTTTTCTAGACGTCACATGAAAAGATGCACCATAATCAAGTATCCACTCATGGATGCGGGAATTAGCAGTTAGATTTAATTCAGCAATGTATGCAACTGGACTTGTAATCATATAGACCTCACCACCATTTATATCGGAAGTAGATGCTAACACATTTACCTCATCTCTCTCCTTAGCCTTTAGTTTACCCTTCTCCTTATGACAATTTTTTATAAAATGCCCTGTGTTTCCACAACCATAGCATTTTCTCGCCTTAGTCCTAGATTTTGATCTAAACCTACCTTTACTCTTCTTTTTCCATCCATTACCACTTGATTCGCCACTAGTGTGATGTCCCTCATGACTATTTTACCTAAATTGAGTTCTACCCCGCATCATATGTACCTCACCATTCCTCTTATCATGTTTTTCAGCCCTAATTTCCATTTCTTTACTTCTAAGGGAATCTATGACAATTTTAGGTGTTAACGTGTCTCTACCATACTTAATGGCGTTCTTAACTTCCTTATAGGAATCAGGGATTGCATTGAGCAAAATTATAGCCTTATAAGTTTCGGACACAGTCTCATCACAATTAACTATGTCTTGCACCAATTTGTTAAACACGTCTAAATTGTCATCAAGATCCTTTGAAGAATCCATTTTGAAACTGAAAAAACGTTCAAGCAGGTAAAGTTTATTCGGTGTAGACTTAAGCAAATACAAGTCTTCTAATTTTTTCCAAAGTTCTTTAGTGTTTTTAATTTACCCACCTTTCTTAAAACGGCGTCAGACAAGTGTAAAATAATTGAGGTATAAGCAAGCTCATCGACTTCTTCTCTTTGTTCTTGTGAAAATTCAGTTGAAAAATTGCCTTCAATGGCTTTTGAAACCTTTTGTTGGACTAAAATACCCTTCATTTTTTTTTTGCCAAATAGCAAAGTCACTCTTTCCATTAAAAATTCCCAAATCAAAACTGTGAGTTGTCATCTTCACACAATAGTCAAAAAATGCACAAATCACAATCAAACCACACAAAGTAATCCTAGGGTCACAGACAATACACACCGTTCTAGATTTCCAGGGTTTCGTAAAACTCGCGATCTTAGATCAAGGGAATGTTCAAACGGGTAAGGTCACGGTATTTCTAACGGAATAAGTAAGCAGTGGAAATAACAATGCAGCAAAAAATACGTCTAGCAGATAACTAGACCCACAGTAATTAGATCACTAAGAATTACAAAACTGATTTTCACCAAAAACAAATACTCAATCAAAAAAAAAGATCAATCAAGAGCACGTAACCCTAATTCTAGCACAAGCAATGGTTTCCAAGCAATGACAACCCCCAACTTAATGTCACCCCACACGGTGACGCGCTAATGCTGAAAAATTAACGGGTTAAGCCAATTTACCAGAGCGGACGTGTCTGAGTCCGTATAATCGAGAGAGATACGAATCTACTGTTTTAGGGCCACAATCTTGGCCTAAAGTAATGCAGTAGATATATGCAGTTTCAAACGTCGATCTACCGGGGGCAAAATTGTCCAACTTTTTCTGTGTAACCTGAAACAGAAAATAAACAGTGTCAGTACGTTCAGGAGATTAAAATGAGCAAAATGCCAGAAGGAAGTTCGCCCGAAATAGCTGCCACGCGCTGCCGCCGCCCACACATGAAGGGGCGCCTCAGCCTGCTGGTTCCGAATATGGGATCGGTTTCATCAGAAAGTGACTGGATTGGCCGAAAAAGGGGATTGCGGTCATGATTTTACACCAAAACTCGCGACTCCACCGCCGATTTTTGGTGATTTTTAGGCCGGGGAAAGTTACTTCGGCTCTGATACCAGATGTAGGGTTGATTTCCACCAAACTCCAAGTACAAAATCGGGCTCAGTTTACCAATTTATCGACACCACAAAGGTTGAGACAACTCCAAGAACCACCACTGCCGCCACCCTCACTCCGATTGCTATAGGTTGGAAGTGAAGTCCAATGATGTGCTCACAAAAGGATTAACCACAAAGGTCACAGTGAAGTATATCAAGAAGCCGAGAAGTGGAGTCTCACAAAGAGAAGGGAAAAATAGGCACACTATAGGAGGTCGAGAGGAAGGAGGGATTATATGCCAAGTAAATGTCCAAAATAAGTAAGTTAGGTTAGGGTTAAATTGTGGACCAAAAACAAGGCTCGACTCAATTAAAGTGGGCTTCAAAATAATAATATAGCCTTCCAAGGAAATCGTGAGCAACACTATTTAAAATAGGTTGCTTCGAACGATCCATAACAATGTAGATAGTGTTGTCTCGATAATTGTGTCGATGTACTAGTCAATCATATGGCCAAAGCCGATTGATAATAAGAACCGAGGTTACATCATCGCCCGACGAGGTCGTTTGACAACAAATTACCTAACAATTATTAATAATTCAATTAATACATGATTTTTGGTCAATTAAATTACACCTGATTTTTAAATTGGAAAACTTAAAAGACTCGCTTATGTGTAATTTCCTCTTCGCTTTGTCACGCGTCCCTCTCCCATGCCACACCACACCAGGCTCGCGTGATGGGCATGAGGGCTACTTATTGCATGATGGGCGGTCCACTCATGCGTGAAACAATATTGTGTTTTCCGTTACGGTAATTAGCACAAAAAGTCTCTACCTTTCGATATTTTTGTGGAAAACGTCCATACCTTTCGTTTTTTGGCGGATTACACCCTCACCTTTACCTTTTTTACGCAAAACGTCATTCTGTCAAGTTCCCGTTAAAATGTTCCGTTAAATCAATAGGTAATTAACACAAAAGGTCCCTACCTTTCAATATTATTGTGCAAAACGTCCCTACCTTTCTTTTTTGGCATAATTAGCACAAAAGGTCCTTACCTTTCAATGTTATTGTGAAAACATCCCTATCTTTTATTTTTTAGCATTTTCACCCCTACCTTTCACCTTTCATTGCAAAAAAGGTCCTTCTCATCCATTTTTTCAATAAAATGATGATTTTACTCTCCTATTCCAATAAAACAAAAAGAAAAGATGAATTACCAACTACAACCATAGTCCTTAAATTTTTAAAAAATTACAAAAAAATCATAAATTCTCAACCACCACCATTTTCACAACATATCAAGCTGCCAACTATAAATCCACATAATACCACCTTTTGGCCACCATGCCCACCGGACTCCACCACCGTAAATGTGGTTGTTTCGGACAGATTGGTGACCAATACTATGGAGGAGGATATTGGGGAGAGTGATGCGATGCTGGTGGTGGTGGAGTTCGATAGGTGTTGTGGTCGAAAAGTGGTGCTATATAGATCTATAGGTGGTGGCTTGGTGGGGTTGTGAAAGTGGCGGTAGTGGAGAATTTAGGATTTATCTGTAATGTTTTGAAAGATTTAGAACTATGATTGTAATTAATTAATTATTTTTTTCTTTTCTTTTTTGTTTTATTTCAACAGGAGGGTAAAATCGTCATTTTATTGAAAAAATGGATGAAAAGTACTTTTT
>NW_019235174.1:108042-158133 GCF_002742605.1 Olea europaea var. sylvestris
TAAATTACTTTATTGAGAAAAATATAGATTAAAAATAAATTTGAGAAAAAAATAAATTTTTAGATAATGGGCTCAAACAAGAGCGTGTACGACATAATTAGCGTAAGACACTGTACAAAAACAAAATGCTTAACAAATGGTTTGACATGTCACTAGCTAAAAGTTAAAACTTGTGCATATAAAACTTGAAGTTAGAATTTTAGTTAAAAGGAGGAAATCTTAAAACTATAGGAAATTATTTGTCTATGTTCAATACATAGGCAAATAACAAAACGTAATTCCACGTTTCTATTATTTTAATTTAAAAGCTACTCAACTATTTCAAGAAAAATTGACCTATATGTAGTGACGAACAGACAACAATACATATACATGCGTTTATCTAAAAATCTAAGAACAAAGTGGTCATTTGCAGGGGGCGAATACAGGCTATAGTCCGGGCGGCTATAGTCCAATCGAGCCCGTTTCTAGATCAGCCCCTGCCTATGAACTTAATTTGGAGGAAAAAATTCAAGAAAATAAGAAAATATCCCCTTATTTGGCTTCTTTATACGACAATTAGAACTTATTATAAATAAATTTAGGAATTTGAAGTTGATTACACGACACATATTTCTTCAGTCCTTTTGCAAATAGTGCAAAGTCGGTAACTTCTAAACAAGTTAAGCAGTTGATTGACATATTTAAGATAGACCAATAAATTTTAAAAAATTTACTGCCGGAATTTTCCGAGTCATATTATCCAACGATAATAATTAAAAAATACTTTAATAAATTTAATATATAGATGAAAAATTGAAGTAAATAAAAAAATACAGATAGAAAAATAATAGATGACAAAATTATATTTTAAGATTAGTATTGCAGATTTTCATAGGTGGCAAAAAATTATCCTAATCAATTTAAGAAAAGAAAAGATCTGCTGTCGTTAAATAATAAGTAATAAAATATAAATAAACATTACTTCGACAAAATGTTATCACTAGTTAAATAAAAAATAAAAAAGTAATTTAAAATTTGGAAGACTATTTATTTAGAAATATTAAGAAAAATAGTTTAATAAACTTAATTTAAAAATAAAAATTAGTAAATAAATAAAGCAACCAAAAAAATATTTAACTTAAAATTGTGGAAGACTGTCGATAATATATATATACACATACATGCTTACTGATATACATCCCACACCTTGCACCTTGACCCAACCTTGTCTCTCGCTCGTCGACATGGGTGATGTCGTTGCTGGTTTTCTTGACCTCCTATAAATAATTAATAGCCAATGATATATTTTATTATCTACTAATTATGACGGCATCACCAGTCACCAAAAATATTACTGATAATTTCGGTCTGCGATCATTTACTACATTACTTTTTATTGATATTTTTAGTAATTCTATTCATGAACAGGGGTTATAGTAGTTATCTTTACGTGACAGCTTATTATTTAAGATGACGGAATTACAAGAAATTAATGCATCAAATATTAATTTACCACATAAGAATGACTACTGCAGTCACTGATTATAAATAACATCTTAAAATGCTCTTAGGAATTTTACCTATATCCTAAAAATAAATTGAGTTGTCTGTCTTTGAATTCGAGTTTACTTCTTTATAATGACGAATAAGCATATGTGTATATTTTATACGTAGCACATGTTAAAAGAAAACGTATAGATTTTTATAACTATCTCCAATTTCTATATATTTGTTTGTAATTGTTTATAGAATTTATTTATAATTTTATGCATGTACTAATTTAATTTAATTTAATTTTTTCCGACAGTTGAACTTCTTCAGATAAAATTGCTCTCCAACCGTTTCCCCCTTGTTCTTTCTCTACTTTAGCCTATAACATCTATGTATCTTCCTTTGAATATAAAGGTTGAACCCCAACCTTAAGGGTCTCCCACCGCCCCTGTCCTGAAGTATCGTGAGGGAGGTAAATCGCAGGTTATACCTCCAAGGGTACAGGGTAGAAGACTGCTTGTACACTTGCACTTACCTAAAAGTCAAATCCATATTTCAGGATTCGAACCCTTGACGCAGCAGCCTCAAGTAAAGCTGGATGTCTGCTGAAAATTCTCAGTCGACTTCCAGCGGCGCGGTGGAGATCGGAAGCGTCAGTTGTAGCAGTATCGTCCATGGGTATTGATTTGGTTGCCGGAGGCAAGAGCAAGAAGACCAAGAGAACTGCCCCTAAATCTAATGATATTTACCTCAAACTCCTCGTCAAGTTGTACCGATTTTTGGTGAGGAGGACGGGGAGCAAGTTCAATGCGGTGGTGCTGAAGAGGCTGTTCATGAGCAAGGTTAACAAGGCCCCGCTATCTCTCTCCCGCCTTATAATTTTTATAGAAGAAACAGCAGAGGCTTCAAGGTTTAATTTATTTCTGCATGTAATAACCAGGTTGACTGCAGATTCTACATTTAGCAGTTTTCGTGCGAACGATTTTGTCCGTCTAGCTATTGTCCCAGTTCTCATGTTTTCTTGATCAAAAAAAAAAAAAAAAAAGCCTCAAGTAAAGCTGGATTTCTCCACCTTCCCCTTTTACCACTTGGAAATGTGCCCTGAGGGCTTCCTTTGAATATAGTGATCAAGCTTAGAGGTAGAGCTCAATTCAAATAAGTGGTCCTCTTTTAGTGATTGATGGTCCAGCAAACTCATAAATTTATCAAAACAATGAAACCAGTCAATTGTAATAATTGACAATTGAAATAGCAAATCAAATCTAATTATTTGAAGGGTCTAAATCTAGATGTGGTAAATGGTGTAATTTAGAGGTGTTAAAATAGGAAGTTCAAATCGTCGGCAAAAAATAGTGAACCTTGGATGGTCCAGCATGCTCAAGTTAAGCCAAACGGCACAACTTTTTACTTTTTCATGAGCTAAAAAAAAAAAAAAAAGAAAGAGGGAAGGAAGAAGAAGAAGTTGGCTTATACAGTTATACAAAGTTGAGCAGGTCATGAGCCACGAGGGTCCAAGCCCCAGAAAAATCTTGAGCAGGTCACGAACCAAGGTTTGGATTAATTCACGATTTTGACTTTTATGGATTAGCAAATGCACACACATATCGATATCATTGATATAACCTAATAATTGAATTACATTTTTCTACAGGCATTAATAATTTTCTACGGTCACTTTCAAATAAAAAATATTTTCCCATTTTTTTTTCCTTATAATTTTCCCTACTTTATAGTCGCAATTTGTTTTTTTAAATAAGATATTTTTGAAATAATCACTCCAACGCAAGGGCCGAACGAGACCAAAAAGGTATTTCAATTATATAATGAGTATGTCTATATTTGCGGGCCCAAATTGATGGAATCATAACTCTTATTCATGAGTCAGAGTCTCGCTTCTGACCATTTATGCTGTTGGAATCACAGCAATCAAAAAATATGTAATTCAGTGTTAATCTTTCTCTACTCTTCGGGGGATGTGTATGCAATGCATTGGAATGTGCACACAACCTTCATTTATGTGTTATGGTAACATAAAAATAAATGGACTCACCAACATTTTTAACTCTTTTAATTTCTATTACTTTCAATAAATTTAAACGAAAATAAAATAAAATTGGATAGTCATTTGCATCAAGAACTCGACCTCATCTCTTCTTGATTGCAACTTTGATATCTGATATTGTCAATCTTTCGCTAACATAGAATGAAGCAACATATATCTCAAATTCAAAAATTGATTAGACAAGTTCAAAACGTGTAAAGACTCATATTCAATTTTTACAATTGACTTTCAAAATTAAACAACTTTTTTCTTAATAGTGATTTTAATAATACATTACTTCCTAATTGTTTACATTGATCATGATGTTTGCTTTTAACATAATTTATCCCACCCAATCTTTCACTATTAAAGATAATATTTTATTTCTTTCAACATCAAAGAGAATATTTTTGGGTTAGACCATTGAACTTCAAATATGTATGTCGTGCCTAGTCTCTTTATGGCATCACCTTGAAATCTTGAAATTTCAAAGCAAACTATACCCTGTTTGAGTCCAATTTTTTTTTTTAACTTATTTTTTTAAAATTCATTTCCCATCAAATCTTCTCCCATAAAATAAATTTATACGTAAATTTAAAATTTTTCATTATTTTTTAACCATTCGTTACCTTAAAAATCACTATTACAAAATTCATTTTTCCCACATAACGAGGCTCAAACAAGGGCTAAAGAAATAAATGAAAGATAGGATAGAGCATCGAGATGCGATCCCTGCAACTTGAATGTCATATTGCCACATAGGTCATATAGCATAAATGGTCTCGAGCAACTCGAAAGTCCCTAAGATTCTAGGTTCAAGAAAAAATGGCTTAAAAAATCGCTTTAAACACTGTCGAACATACTTTAATCTACTACAACCAAGTCGTTAAGATTCCAGCTAAAAAAAATAGTTTAAAAAATCGATTTTAAACACGTTCAGACATGAAATAATATGCTAAAACCCAGTGCTCTTGCACATAAAAATTTAGTTGCCAGTCACATCTCAGTTATTCAATAATTCAAGAACGATGTAAGCATAAAAAAATTGCACAAATGATATCTTATTTTTGGTGTGTTTCAAATTATAGAACGAAATATTTATCAGTCTTATACAATTTAATGTATTGAGTATTGTACATTAATGCCCAAGAGGGACACAAATAGAAGGAAGCTAAACAATATTTGTGGTTGTACACTCACTCAAATGAATAATGACATCGTGACGTTTATGAGGTTAGTGGAGAACAAAATCATTAGGGTTTTGAAGATGATTAAAGTGGGCATGTGAAAAATCAATCAACTTCACTTAATCCACTTTTCAAGCTTATTTTTTGGCCGTTCCAAGCACCAATTTAAGTCCATAATTCCTTGCTACAATTTCTAAATTTATGATGAATGTGACTCCAAAATAAGTTCAACTTTTTTGTGATAAAAAAGCTAAGTGGACCATCAAAAGAGCCATACATGTGATATATTAACACTAATCACATCTTTGAAATCTATTTAAAATCTGTTCTATTTTTACTTTTTGTAGAAGAGCCTCATAAAAAAGTTATTTTAGACCAATTTCATCTACAAGCTCTTCTAGTCGCACAAATTCTTTTCAGAAAATTATCAAAATATAAGCAGCTTCCGATTTTTCAAAAGTTTTGCTGAACGAACCCCATAAGAGAATTAATCTAAGAAGATAATATGAAGATCTAAAAATGGACATGTCATGTTCTATAATTACTTGGTTCTAAATAAAGTTGCTTTAGTGTGAAGATATAATGTGAAAATTCCACCTCCACTTGTGAAAAGTATGTCTAGATAGACAACTAAATGATTTAGACCTTCTAAAGTATGGATAAGTAAAAGGAATAGAAACTAAATTTTCGGATAGGGAAGGAGTTGGATTGGCTAGTAAAAAGTAAATAAATTAAAAACGCAAAGCAGGACTCGGTTCGTGGAGATAATTCCAGTTTGTAAAACTTTCTTTTGAAAATAATAAATTTTTTGTAAAACTAAATAACGAACCTTTGTAATGAAAATTTTAAAAATTACAAAGCTAATATTTTTATATAACAAATTCTCAAATTTAACTCGTCAAGGTAACTAAACTAACTCGAACATACATGATTTGACTAAATTATATGCATTGGCCTTTGGAGGGTTGAATATTCATTTTCCCACTGAATATTCTCAAATGTTTTCCAATTATTATCAATTTTTAAAGTTTTTGAAGTTTTCACTAAATTTTTCCAAAATGCTTCCCACTGAAGTATAAAAGTTTTTCAAATTGCTACTAAATTTATCAAAATGTTATATAATCTGTCATTCGTCATTCTAAATTTAACAGATTTAATAATACGATAAACATAATTTTCACACGACATGATTTCAATGTAAGTGCGTGTCATGTCACCAAAATCATAAGTGACGTGCATTTTCAAAATAGCGAGTGACAGATATAATAACATCTTAGTATGTTTAGTGGAGCTCGAAACTGAATAATATTTGAAAAAGTTCGACCACAACTCGAAAAATTTTTAAAGTTCAATAATAACCGTAAAACATTAGGGAAAATTCAGTAACAAACTAACACATTTAACCCAGTCTTGACCCCGACAGCAAGCCCATGCCACCATAAGAAAACAAAAAGGGCTTCAACATTATATACTCTGTCAGAGATTATGCCGATCAAATTCAATAGCGAGTCTGAATTCTATTATTGATGTGGTCACACATCAAAGGCTTTTTGACAAAATTGGACTCCATTATGCCCTATCATACTGCTGGTAGGTAGAAACATTTCTGTCCAGATTTGAGAGACTTTCACTTATATTTAAAAATTACATAAACCCTTCACAGAAATATGTATTACAATTTACAAGTAAATTTTATTAATACTAATTATTTTGCACACAAATTATGTACATTCACCATCTCTAAACAACGGAATGACTCGAGATTGAAAGGCATACTATGAGTAATGTGTAAGAATCTATTGTCATCAGATCAAACTCAAATATTATCCTTGTAATTTCAATGCAACCTCAGTTTTCATTCTCTCCAAGAACTGACAAAACTCACCCGGGCCATCGTCTAATAAATTTTCCAACAACTTTACCCATAACTCAGGTCCATGTAAATCATGATTTGCTTCGTTGATCAACATTTTACCATCGCCTTTCTAAGTATCATATTATGATTTTTTACGCGTTTTTGGAATCCAAAGGGTCCAGCAATTTGAAGACCAAAAATTCCACTAAGAGTTAAACTTTTTAAGAAAAACTCAATATGTAATCATATTGTTTCAGAAAATTAGATTTTTTTTTTTCTCAATTGGATACTGTCAAGACTTTTATTTTCCTCACTTTCAAAGCTTATAATTACTAAGGCGTGTCTGGTTCCTCACTTGGACAATAACCCATCAACTATCAGATTTTTTATCTGATGCCAACTGTATTTGTATTACACTTGATTATGTAAATGACTAATGATCTTAATTCTATCTTATTTGAAACTCAGCCACCAAACCACCATTAGAAACCTGGCTACCACGGCCCCAACCAATTGATTCTTGCAACTCAGAAATGTGCAGGAGCTAGTTGGCCTCCATTCAACTTAAAAAAGCAACTATGACATCAACCATGAGGGGGCATCCATCCCCATCATTAATGCTAAGTATGAAGTCAAGATTTTTTTCTTCAATTGTAGTAATAAGACCTTACAGCCAACAAGGATTGTTTATATAACATTTTTTAATGAAGGAAATATTCAAAATCCAAAAATCACATTTGAGCTATGAGGTGAAAACACCACAAATCAGCTTGAAGCAAAATTCTAATATCAGATTTTGAGGTGTCTCATTTTTCCTCCTCACTAGGCATAGATGTCAGGTGTGTCGGTCCATGTATTTCAATATCCGGAACCATCCGTCACATTTTGGATATTTTGTAAATGGAACAATTCGAATCCACTTCATTATCAGGATTGAACCCAAACCATCGATTCCAATTCAGTTCTAACCGTAATATATATCTTAAAAACAAAAAAAAAAAAAAATGCAAAAAAAAAAATAAAAAAAAATAAGGAACTTGAGCTGATAATACAAATTATTTTCACAATATATAACAAAAATAAAAGAAATAAAATATATTACTAAAAGTACATGTTTCAATACTTTCTTATTACATTGCAATTTGCAAATATGCATATATCATCCAATATGTAGCAAAATATCTATTACAGCATAAACAAAAAATTAAATACCCAAAGAAAAAACAAAAACGCTGGAAACCAACAATAAAAATGCTAGATTCTACAAATGCTAAAGAAATATAAATTCATTAAACTGAAAACAGTATAATAATTAACATTGTGGACTTTTCTTTCCATCCAATCGGGTCATTAAATTAAAGTGAATAAATTGTTAAAAAAAAATAAAAAATGACAAAGTCCAATCCAATTCAAGAATCAAGAACCATCCAGACCCCGTCGGTTCTCGATTCCGATTCTTCTTATTTTTCCCCCTAAAAGAAACCCCTGTTCCGATTTTGGGAGGGTATGGCTCTCGTTGAAATGCCCATCCTGTTCCCTACTTTTCACATTCGACATCATTGACAATATCGACAGTGGCACTGTACTCAATCCCACTGCAAAGTTGGAGAGAAAGTGGGATTAAAACACTTGAGATGGGCATTGAAATTGCCCAGTACATACTTCATGTTCAGATAGATGAAATTGGTGTAGACCTTTGGGTGTGGTGTGTGGATGAGGGGTTTAATTAGTTTTGTAGTAAAAAAAAAAAAAAAAAAAAAAATTTTTAAACTAAATTTAAAAAAAAGAGATGGCAAAGGACAAGTCGAGCTCACGAGCAGCTCGGCCATTTTCCACACCCTAATTTCTCTACACGTGCATATGCCAATTTCAATTACCTACGGAGTATTGACCAGAAGGCTTGAACAACTGACGAGCATAAAATGTAAAGAGCCGTGCTGGGTTACCAGGTAAGAGTTTTAGAACCCTTACCGAAAACACACAAACACGGAGGATTTTTTGGGTAATTTTTTAATGAGGTGGGTCTCGCATCATGTGAGGAACCTGTGAATGCCTTGTGAGAAGTAACCGTGTACATATAGATAAATTCTAAAATGTAATCTGCACACAGAAATGTGTTACCTGGTATTGCTTGGACAGAAATTAGTGGGGTTCCTGTCAATTTCTTGGCACTTCTCCAAGTTTAACTTCAACTCTATTACACTTTGACAAAAATGCACAAAGCAAAAGATAATCTACTTATCATGTTCTTAACCACCGAGGAAAAATAACCATACAAGACAAAAGTTTTATGATGTGGAGGATCGTCCAAGATTTAACTGTACGTGTACCCTTGAAGTAATTTCTGATATATACTGCTGAATAAATGATCCTGAAAATCATGTCAAAATGATCAAGGAAGGGAAAGTATCAGTTTTATCTCAATGAGGCAGAAACGTGTTGGTAGCCACTGAAATATTTCTTAACATTAGCAAGTTCCTTATTAATGCATAGGCGTGACTGATATAGCCAATAAGGTAGCATTTCTTTTTCTTTATCGACAAACAAAACAAAGCAAACGAAATAGAAAATAAAAATAAGAAGGTAGCAGAGCTGTTATGGTTAATAGGTTGCACGAAAGACACCACGAAATCCCTCAAAACTTGTCTCCAAAGACGACAGAATATTGCATAAGGTGAAGTAGTCAAAATTACCCGAAAATACTATATTAGAAATATTACAAACATCGATAGCTACATGTTGGAAGTCTTGAAATCAAATCTAGCATTATCAGAACTTGAAAATAGATATTTGGCTTGCGTTAACTAATAAGTGCATTTTTTTTAATTTTTTTTTACATGCTAATATAGGTTTTTAAACTTGTTGAATATTTGATTATTTGAGCCAATTTCTATTTCATTTAATGTACATATTGCTTTTATAGGTGAAAATGCCGACATGAAGGTGAATTGAGTACCAAGGAAGAGATTTGGAGCTTTAAGAATGGAATTAAAGAGTTACCAGGAAGTTGGGACTTGATTGGAAGCTTTGAAAGTAAAAGTTGGTTGAATTCACAAGTTTTAGGAACTAAATTCGACATTTAGATAGTTTGGGACCAACTGGAACATTCTTGAAACTCTGGAGCATCAAATTTAAAGAAAATAGAAGTTGAACGGCCAAAACGAAAGAGTTTAGAAGATGAAGGATCAATCTAGGCACAGTTGGAAGTGGTAGGAACCAAGTTGGCTAAGGTTGAGGGACTAAATCTGCTCGAAAACAGTGAATTGAGGACCAAATTGCACTAAAATGAACAATCAGGGATGAAACCTTGTGTTTTGATTTAATTTGAAGGTGCTCGTTTTCGTTAAATTTTTATTTTTCGGGTTGATTTACATATTATTCTCTTATTCCATTTTGATGCTTGATCACTATTAGAACGTTTTTTGATTTATATTGCCTTTGAGAGATAGAGTATAAATCAACACATGATAGTCTCATAGTAGATAGAAACATCATCATGTTCTATGAGATCATTATCCAGCAATCTTTGTGAATTAATGCATATGCTTATATGATCGCCATGTAATTACAAGTAACTAATTCATATATGAGTATGTGATGCAGATCGTGTGGCAGCAACAGGATGATCAGATCATGTGGTGGCATGAGATATAGAAATAAACTAATTTATTTTATTAGCTTTTCTTTCTATTATTTTTATTATTATGTTGGTCGAGTTTAAGGAAAGTTCCCATAAGTTAATTATTCTGTGAGTCAATGTTTTGGTAAGTTTTCTAGGATTTTTTTTTTTTTAAAATATTTGGGGGCATATTCTATAAGGGACGTTTTTGGGGGAGAGAATTGACATCAATAAGAATTTTCTTTCTTGATTCCTACATTCCTAGTTCTGGTTTCCAGGCTGTGGAAGAGTTGTGAAACTTCTGTTCCGTTTTCCCGCTGCATCAATATGGGATTGAGTGACCTTGAGAGAGGCTATTGCTTATTGGATAATTGATTTTTGACTTAGGTAAGAATTAACAAATACAAGCAAAGATAGTTAGCAGCCCAAAAAGCTAACTGGTTTGTAAACAATGGAAAGTTAGCCTTGGTTCATGGTGAAATTAGAAGGATAAAAATTTAGCCCAGCGCAAAAATTAAACTTAGCTTATCTAACTTCATTCCCAACTCAAGCCCAATGTTTAATTATTCAAAGAAAAAATTTCATAACACATTTAAGAAATAAAAACAAGGTTCAAATTTCAAAAATCGAATACTTATTAAAATTTATTTTATGATTTAATTAATTAATGATATATTTTATTAATTAAATATATTAAGGTCACAAATTTATACAATTTCGTGACAAATTAACTACTTATTTATTCACTTATTATTTTTTGGTTACAAATCAATATTTTCATATGTCACAAATTATTATACGATTACAATTTAAAAATTTTATATGTCACAATTTGTTCATCGGTCATAAATCAAAAATTCATATGTTACAATTTATTTATTAGTCACAAATCACAAATATTATAAATCACAACTTATTAGGCAGTCACAAATTATCAAATTATCAACTACAAGTTAAAAATTTTTAAGTCACACATTATTTTTTGTCACAATTTATCTTTTTTATTAGTCACATATTGTTTATCGATCACCGATTAACCAATTTAATGGTCACAATCAACCTAATAATTTGTGACCATCATCTCACTGTCGCCGCCAAAACCACCACCATTACCGCCTGATAGTAACACCACAACCTCAAACAAATCAACACATCACAGATAAACACAACCACATCGTCGCGCTGGATCCACCACACCGATAAAGTCGTAGCCACCAACATCTCACCATCACCACCGCACTATTCGTCACACTCCATCACCGTCGCCACCGCACCACCACCATCACCAACAAGAACCGTCCTAGAACCCTAACACCACCAAAAAAAAACCACAAACACCTATTGAACAACCAAAATAAAAAATAAAAAATCAACACCACGTGATTTGCGTATGCTACAGCTACAATCTATTCCACTGTCATCGCCACAGCCAAAAACTCAACGGCATGAAAACATTCCAACACCCAGCCAACAACAACCAAAAAAAAAAACCATCACCACCAAGATCTGCATCGTTTCAGCCACGATTTGGACTGCTAAAGGTGTGATCTATAGCTCAACTTCTCTGTGCAGTGGTAATCGCTGCTTTGCAACTACTTTTGACGAAAATGGCAACTGTACAACCGAGCATTCAATGTCGACATGGTAGCGTCTTCGTGAGAGAAGTGATAAGCGAGGGACAGAGAGAGAAGGGAGAGGGAAAATTAATTAGGGTTTGTGATGAAATTTGTATTAAAATATTTAATATTTAAATATGAAATATTTGATTTTTAAATAATAAAACCTTCACCCTTATTTTAGAATATTGATCTTTAAAAGTAAGGTGGGATATAATTTTCACTTATATATTTAGTTTAAAACTCTACAACAAATTTATATATTTTATTCACATTCATATTTTTATTGATTAAAGTAAAGATAAATGACTTATTTTAACAACATGTGGTGCCACATGTTTGATTAAGCTAAAAAGTAATTAAATTCTGGCTAATGTATTTTTTTTTATATTACTTATTTGTACTTGTGAGTTAAAAATTTATTTATTTCGATCATAATATGAATTTTATTATTAAAATAAGTAACATGCTTTATATTTAATTTTATCAGTTTGTAGACATAAAAAAAATAAATGAATTGGGTCGATTTTAAACCATTAGCCCAATTAAATTAAAGTTTATTAAGGTCTATAAAAACCAAAGGTCCATGTTACATTTTAAATATATAAATAAACAAACAAATAAATAAATAAACAAAGCCTAATTACTCAATTATTCATTTTAATTAGAGTAATTATTCATTTTAATTAAATATAATTGGGTAATTATCAAAATTAGCACGAATTCTCCCTTATAAATAAGATCAATAGTCCATAAGACAGGGGTACAGAAAGAAGCAAGAAAGAAAGCAGAGAACATCACGAAATGCTGAAAAAATTTCAAGGCCGTAAGAAGGGAATAAATTCTCTCAAACCTAAACTTAGTGAACCCCAAAAAGATTAAAATTTTTTTCGAATCAAACAGGTTCACGCCAAGTCCAAGAAAATCAAAATTTTCTTCAAATCAAATCAAATTCAAGTTCAAGTTCAAGTTCAGGCTTCGAAATTCAAGCACCGAACAAGTCAAGTTTCAACAAGCCAAATTTTTAACAAATTCTTGAAGATCAAGATCAAGCCACGTGGCCCCTCGTCTTCAAATATTCAGATAATTAATCAGAGGATTTTTACAATTTTACAATTACAAGAAAGTCAACATCACTTGTATTTATTAAAATACAATTTGTAACAATTTCTATATTTTAATACACGAAAATTCTTCTTACAAATTTCTTGGCACGCCTAATGGGACATTCTTATCCTCTCATCTTTTGATATTAAAATCTTCAAATTTTAACTACTACATCAGTAATGGCAGCCGAAAAGGCGAAACAAATTATGACTCATTTTGAAGAGACACTTGCTGAACTCTTCCATGCGACCATGGCCCAAACAAAAACTAGGAAAACTCAAATGGTCACACCACTGAAGAAGTTCTCCAACAAAGACAAAATGAATCTTGCCTTCAGAAAGCCAAACTCAAAGACCATGAGTTCAGCGAAAAGTTCTCGTTCAGGCTCCATCTCTGGTGATAGATCCTTGCCTGAATCCCCTCATGCCACTTCTCAGTAAAAGTGAAAAGATGAAGCATCATTTGAAGAATTACTTGAGCCAGTGATTGTCACAGAAACGCATCGGGCTCAGATGACCGAATTCAACAAATGACTTTAGCTATTGAAAAATTAACTAAGTCATTGGAAGATAAAGATGCACAGATTACTGCACTTATACACAGGCTAGAGTCGCGAAATCCATCGACTAAAGAAGATCAGGAAAATTCAAGGTCTTCCATGGCCAAAGAGTTAGAAGTCCAAGAGCCCCAACAAAAGTAAGATATGCACGATCGAACAGTTGTTCAAAACGTGTTGCGTGATACCACTCAACCCTCTGTTGACTCTCTGTCCATCCAACAACTTCAACATATGATTGCAAACACCATTCGTGCCTAGTATGGTGGTTCACTATAATCTTCTTTGGTATATGCTAAGCCATATAATCATCGAATTGATGAAATAAAGATGCCACTCGGTTATCAACCTCCAAAATTTTAGTGTTTTGATGGAAAGAGCAATCCAAAGCAACATATTGCCCATTTTATTGAGACGTGTAATAATGCAAATACTTACAATGACACTATGGTGAAGCAGTTCGTACGCTCCCTCAAGGGTTCTACATTTGAATGGTACACGAACTTACCGACAGGGTCAATTGATAGTTGGGATCAGTTCGAGCGAGAGTTCCTAACACACTTCTACAGCACCCGACGAACTGTTAGCCTTCTAGAACTTGCTCGAACATAGCAGAGCAAAGAAGAGCCTGTTGTGGAGTACATTGAATGCTAGAGAAACATTGTGCTTAATTGCAAAGAACGAATAAGCAAAGCATCTTCTATCGACATGTGTGTACAAGGAATGCATTGGGGATTACTCTATAATCTCCAACCAAATATGCCTCATTCATTTGAAGAATTGGCGACACATGCTCATGACTTGTAGCTCCAAATTGCAAGGCATGAGAGTTACTTACCAAGTGATCCACCTGACAATAAAAATCCTAAGAAAGAGATAAGGAAGGAAGCCAAGGCAAGTAAGTCCAAAGGAGCTATGTCAATTTCTACTGCTCCTGCAAAGATAACCTTCCAGGGATCGAGCTCGAACCCGAAACAGAAGCCAGAGTTCAGACCTAATAAAGGACAAGTCCAAAACAAAAGTCATGTAACTCTAAAGGAACTTGAAGGAAAGGAGTACCCATTCTCGGATTTAGAAGTATATAGAATTCTGGATCGGTTCCTTGAATAGAAGATAATCGAACTTCCAGTACCAAAAAGACCAGAGGAAGTTGTTAGGATCGATCATCTTAAATACTGTAAATTTCACAGGATCATTAGCCATCCAGTGGAAAAATTTTTTATCTTGAAAGATCTTATTGTTCTCCTGGATAAAGAAAATAAGATCAAACAATTTCCATTGCAGGAAAGAAACAAACATTCTCTGATGTACACGATGCCTGTAAATCCTCAGTTAAGGAATTTGGACCTCAACTTCCGGAAGGAGCCATCCCAGTGGAGTTTGAGGTAGACGAAGAAATCACTATCAGTTATGTCTATCCAGGGATGGATGGACCAACTGCACCCAATCATCCAACCTTTTATGAAATTATGATAGGTGACTTGGATGTTTGGGATTCTACCTCAGAATCTGAAGACGAGATCGATGACAGCTGGTCGACCTTCATAAATAAGAAAGAGAAATACTAAATGTCAAACAAAATAAGTAAAATATTACATTATGCGCCTCTTGTAGGAATAGAGTTGGAGGGATTGGGTACAAAAATTCAACCCAATAAAGAGAAAACATTAGTAGAAGATCATGGGGCATGGACCCTTGTAAAAAGATGTCGTCGAAAGGCTCCACAACTCCCAAATCCTAATGCTTGTGACAAAAAATCAAGACCAAGGAACAACCAAAGAAAGTCTAAAGCTAAATCAAGGGGATTCACTAAATCGATGGGGGTTGAAGCTGCTTCACACGTTCCTCCCAGACTGTCAACCTTGGGTGATTATTTTCCCAAAGGTTTCTTTGGTCGCAACGTTAATCGATCCGAAAGAATACGAAGGAAAATTTTTAGAGCATATTGGATCAACAACTCCTCAAGATTGTATGACCGCTATAACATTTGACGATGAAGATTTATAGCTGGGTTCTCGTCCACATAATAGGTCGTTGTATGTCAGCGATTATATTCAAGGATACAAGATAAATCGCATAATTATCTATTGTGGATCTGCTGTGAATATTATACCGGTCAAAACAATGAAGAAGGTTGGAATTAATGTTGGTGATTTGTCCAGAAGTAAAATTATGACTCAAGGATTCAATCAGAAAAGTCAGCGAGCCATTGGCATGATTCGCTTGAAGCTGTAAATAGGAGAGTTAATCTCTTCAGCTCTTTTCTATGTCATTGATGCCAAAACATCATACGAGTTACACCTTAGGCGTGTTTGGCTACATGAAATTAGAATGTTACCTTCCACTTGGCATCAATGCTTCAAATATAGCCGAGATGGAGAAGGTAGCCAAGATGGAGAAGTTAAATGTGTGGTAGCCAAGTCTAAACCATTCCTTGAAGAAGAATCTCATTTTGCTGATGCCAAATTTTACATGGAAGATGAAGAGTACAATTATGCAGGGTTGACCATGTCTAGATTCAAAATTAAAGAAGATGCAAACGACTATGATACGTCTAGTGCTGCTCAATCTCATCAACTTATCAAAGGTAAGTCAAAATTTACATCCGAAGGATTCTCTAAAATTAAAAAAATAAAACCTCAAATAGAATCAAATGGTGTTGAGGTAATGAGAAAAGAGTTAACTCTCTACTACCTAGTATTCCAAAATTGTTTCTGCCCCATCAACTCACGGCGGTCTGAGAGAAATATAAAACTACATCAGAGGCTTCGACATCCGTTCCAGACATATCAAAGCTTTGTATTTCTTGCTCGTCAAAACAAGAAAGAGCTCCTGAATCAAAACAGACTTTCAAAGGATATTACAATCTTTAAGTCAAAAAGTTGTTTGAAAATGTCGGGTTTGGAAAAGGAGAGCCTCGAAGATTAGGTGATCTTGATGCTGTCCTTTCAGGAGGACGTGTCCCTTCTAATTTTGATTGAGCCTTGGTGTCCCGACCTAGGTATGGTTTGGGATATGATCACAATCCACCGAGGAAGATAAAGGTCAAGAATGTTTCCTCAAAATCCATCATGGTTCAAATTTATGAAGTTGCAGAAGAAAATTCAGAACAGTCGAGACCTTCAGTATTTGATCGAATTGAAAATGAGAATGTCAGAGTTTCGATTTTTTAAAGGTTAAAAGGAGAACCATCCCCAGTGGTTGACGTAAAGGTAAAGTTTCTGTCTTCCAAAGGTTAAGCGAAGATTCTTCTTCTTCTACCCAAATTGATAAAAATGCACAAGCTCCCCAGGTATCATCCCAAAGACGATCTGCATTTTCTCGACTTGGTATTAAAACTTCTAATCCAAGTCCAAAACCACAACGGTCACTCATATAGCCCTTGAAGAAGCTCCCAGCTCAGACTCTAGGTCCGAAAGATCTTTCACAATAGATGAACCTGAACTAGCCCCACATACCTTTAAAGAAGGTGGACAAGTTACTGTGGATGACTTGAAACAATTGAACTTGGGATCGAAAAAGACCTAAGACCAGTATTTGTAAGTGCCCTCCTCAGTCAAAAAGAGGAATTCGAGTACATTAGTTTGCTTCAGGAATACAAAGACGTGTTTGCGTGGTCTTAGAAGGAAATGACGGGGTTAGACCCTAAGGTTGCAGTGCATCATCTTGTAGTAAGACATGGAGTTCGACCAGTCAAGCAACCTCAAGGAAGATTTCGATCAGAACTGATCGCTCAAATTGAAGTGGAAGTAAACAAACTTATTGAAGTTGGATTCATATGCGAAGTGAAATACTCGACATGGATCGCTAGCATTGTCCCTGTAAAAAAAAAGAACGGGCAATTAAGAATCTGCGTTGACTTTCGAGATCTGAATCAAGCATATCCGAAAGATGATTTTCCACTTCCGATAATAGAGTTGATGGTGGATGCAACTACCGGATATGAATCTTATCTTTTATGGACAAATTTTTTGGATACAACCAGATACGGATGAACTCGAAAGACGAAGAACTTACATCATTTCGTACCCCTAAAGGCATATATTATTACAAAGTTATGTCTTTTTGGATTGAAAATGCGGGAGCAACCTATTAGCGGACAATGTAGAAGATTTTCGATGACATGTTACATAAGAACGTGGAATGCTATATGGATGGTCTTGTTGTTAAAACAAAAAGACGTGGTGATCACTTACAAGATTTATGAGATGTTTTCAAAAGACTTCGAAGCATCAACTAAAGATAAATCCGTTGAAATGTCCATTTGGTGTCACCTCTGGAAAGTTTCTCGGCTTCATTGTTCGACACCAAGGCATTGAAATAGATCAATCAAAGATTGATGCCATAATCAACATGCCAGAACCAACAAATGTACGTGAGTTGAAAAGTCTTCAAGGAAAACTTGCATAAATTAGAAGATTTATCTCTAACTTTACTGAACGCTGTCATCCATTCAACAAATTGGTGAAGAAAGATGTACCATTTGAATAAGACGACGCTTATCAAAATATTTTCCAAAGCACTAAGCAGTATTTGTCGCGTCCACCGGTACTCACAATTCCAGCCCCACAGAAGCCACTAACTCTTTATGTTGCAGCACAAAAATATTCTCTAGGAGCGTTTCTTGTCCAAGTCAACAATGAAGGAAAAGAAAATGCACTCTATTACATGAACCGGACACTGGTAGGCACTGAAATGAAGTATTTGCCTATTGAAAAAATATGCCTTGCGTTAATCTTCGTGGCCAAAAAGTTGAGACATATTATATGCTATCACACATAATCAATCTTGTTTCAAAGATTGATCCATTAAAATACATAATGTCCAGACCGATTCTTTCTGGAAGGATTGGAAAATGGGTACTGCTATTGTCTGAGTTCGATATCAAATTCATCTCACAAAAGCCCATTAAAGGAGCTTTGGCAGTTTTCTTTGTTGACCATCCAATTCCAGCGAAATAGGAACTTCAAGAAGACTTTCCCAATGAAAGAAGTTCTATTTACCAAAGTCATAACATCATGGAGGTTATACTTCGACGGGGCAGCCCTAAGTTATGCTGCTGGAGCAGGAGTAGTCTTTGTCACTCTGCATGATCTCACCATGCCCTACTCTTTTGCCTTAACAGAAAAATTTTCAAACAACGTGGTGGAATATCAAGCTCTTATCATTAGCTTAGAAGTAGCGTTAGATATAGATATCCACTAGCTGGAAGTTTTTGGAGATTCTAAATTGATAATCAACCAACTTTTAGCTGAGTATGAAGTCTGTAATTCAAACTTGAAGCCATATCATGAATATGCATCAATGCTTATGAGATGATTTGATTCGATAAAAATCAAATTTGTCCCGAGAAGTGATAACAGGGAAGCTGATGCCTTAGCTAATTTGGCCGCTGCTTTAGCTAGGTCGGATGAAGATTTCTCTCACTCTATATCAATTGCTCAAAGATGGGTGTTTCCGTCATTGCTACCCAATAATTTGGAAGAAAACAATAGTGTCGAAGTAGTTGAAGATGAAGAAAGAAAAGATTGGAGACAGCCGATAATCGATTTTCTTCAACATCAAAAGCTACCACATAATCCATGACGAAAAATTGAAATCAAGAGGCGTGCCTCTCACTTTATCTTTTACAAGGGAACACTTTATCGATGATCATTTGATGGAGTTTTCCTTCGATGCCTAAGTGATAACGAAGCAACACAGGTCGTGGAAAAAGCCCACTCTGAAATTTGTGGTGCCCATCAGTCTGGGCCCAAACTCCATTTTCGAATAAAGAGGATGGAGTATTACTGGCCAACTATGGTACAAGACTCCATAGATTATGCAAAAAAATGTGAAGCTTGCCAAGTCCATGCGAATTTCATCCATCAACCTCCGAAACCATTACATCCGACAGTAGCTTCATCGCCATTTGATGCATGGGGTCTTGATGTAATTGGACCTATAACTCTAAAGTCTTTAGCAGGGCATGCATACATCATCGTCGGGACTGACTACTCTCTAAGTGGGCCTAAGTCGTACCATTGAAGGATGTAAAGAAAGAAAATGTCGTAGATTTCATTCATATCCAAATCATTTATTGATATAGTGTCCCGCTGCATATCATAACTGAAAATGGCAAACCATTCTGCAATAGCCACATAAACAATTTATGTGCAAAGTTTGGGTTCAAATAGTACAACTCGTCCATGTAGTCTGCTAACGAATTGGCAGAAACGTTCAACAAAACACTATGCAGTCTACTGAAAAATGTTGTCTCCAAATCAAAAAGAGATTGGCATGAGAAAATCGATGAAGTCTTATGGGCTTATCGAACTCTTTATTAGACTCCAACACAATTCACTCCTTACGCCTTAGTATATGGGGTGGAAGCTGTACTTCCTCTAGAGTGTCAAATTCCGTCACTTTGAATTGCAATACAAGAAGGTTTGACAACTGAAGAAAATGCCCATCTTCGATTGGAAAAGCTAGAAACTTTGGATGAAAAGAGGTTAGAAGCACAAATGCACTTGGAGTGCTACCAAGTTCGAATGGCAGAAGGTGCGATCAAGATCATTTTAAGTTGGAGATCTAGTGTTTTACGTGCGCAGGCCGATCGTAATCACCCGAAAAATAAGGGACAAGTTCCGGCCTAAATGGGATGGTCCATTTCTTGTTACGCATGCATTCACTAACGGAGCGTACAAGATCATCAACAAAGATGGATTGCAAATCGGGCCTATCAATAGAAAATTTTTAAAGCGTTTTTATGCCTGACGTTCTTTATTTTTTTAATTTTTCATTATAAAAAAAATTATGTTCTGTAATGAACTATGTTCAACTTGATCCCGTTTGGGTATGTAGACAGCTTGAATAAATTATAAATTCAAATTCAGTCACAACTACTAAATTTATTCAATTTGTTTACCAATTGTTGTAGTAAAAAAAAATACAAGAAACATGTAAAAGAAAAGTTCATCCAAATAAAAATAGCAAGTCAAAATTCATACAATATGGTCTTAAAAAAATCAGAAATTCATGACTTCATCAATATCACTCGTCATTGATCACCCGTAAGAAACTATCTTCAAGGGTCTTCCTTTTCTGGTCAATGGATGTTATACTAGCGACATCTCTTGTCTGTGCTTCTTCCAATGGTGCCTTATTGGTTCCAATTATACTTTTCTCTTTCTCTTGGTGTTGAAGTTCATCATGGAATCTATCTAGCTCAAATGTTAGCTTACTAATTTTGCCTCTCAACAAAGAACAAGTGGAATCCTTTACTTCCAGCTGAATGTTCAAAAGTTTTAACTGCTCAGCCTTTTCTTCAACAGTTGGACAATCCAATTGTTGCTTTCTTTCAGATAAGTAAGAGTCGACTTCTTTCAGAAACACATCCATGCGCTTCATCAAAGACACTGGGTCTACGTAGAATGAGTTGGTAATTATGTTTTGAAGAATGAAATTATTTTCATCCAACCAAGATCGGATGTTGGAGAATCTATGCTTCAAAACATCCTTAAAACACTTTTGAAGGTAATTATTCATGGCTTCTTGCAAAGCAGCCTTCAAATAAGGAGACTCTTACGTAATTCTAGGCCAAAAACCAGACATGAAAGAACAGATTGGTGCAGCCCGATAATTATTTGTCTGTGAAGGCAGGATACTAACTAAAGCCAACAAAAATGGAATGAGAGGAACTCTTTGATTGGTTTATGAAATGTCGGCTCCCGCGGTCCCTAAATTCACTTCATTTTCAGTATTAAATTATCCATGATAATCACCGAAATACCTCCATTGATGGTACTCAGTTATTTACAATGAGGGTCAGGAAAATCATGAATATCATCTATTCCTTGAAGTGCATCGATTCGCCCGTCATTATCGCCAGTCTGATCTTACAAAAAGTTTGGATTCATGAAAAAATTTAGTTTTTCAGGGATGCTCGGAAAACCTACAAAAAAATGAAGTATGATTTCAAAAAAAAAAAAAAAGGAAAAGAGTAATGCAAAAAACAGGGAACATACCTGCATTTCGTGTCCTAGGCAACATGTCTAAAAATTTAGTGTCTGTTCGAGAGGCTGATATTAATGTGAGAACTAAAAATTCACCGTCTAATGGTGTGTTCGGGAGGCTCGTGTTAATATGAGAAGCTCCAATTTCGCCTTTTGAATGACGCGGAATAGCTTGAAGCGGCCTCAATTCTGCCGATCGTTTGATTTTGTATATTCGAGAAAGAGGAGCCTGAAACTGATTATTGTGACAGCATCAAATACAAGCAATATGTTAAAAAAAAGAGAGAGAGAGAGAGAGAGAGAAAGAGAACTGTACCTAATCTCTAAAACTTTCATCTTCCGGAGTCAAGGTCTTTCTCGGTGCTTGTGATGCTCGATCTCCAGGACTACTGTGATCTGGAATCAAAATCGCTTTTGGTACCTTATCAGCGGGCTCAAAGGTGGTAGCAGTCTTTGCTGAAGAAACTATAATTTTAATTCTCTTAATACCTCTTTCATTTTGCTGGTTTGGATCCTTCTTTCGAGAAACCTCTCCAAGAGCAACATTTGGAGGGTTTAGCCCTCTACCTAAAACCTTGTTCGGAGTCGAACCAAGAACAAAGTCACGGCTCTCACTAGAAAATAAGACTTGCACCTGGACCCTGGTCAAGAGTGGCAACACTTTGCTATTCTACCAAGCATGGTATTCAATATCAACGTTTTGATGTATATCCCTCACATACTCTGGAATATGAAATACAGACCCACTTTTGGTTCGAGTCAAAGACAGCCAAACCATTGCATGTCGCCTACACTAGGGACAATATTCAACTTTCTTGGTGAACCGAGAAGTCTCTGTCTAAAGTTGAATTATCTTGCAAACCTATGAGGATTATACGCCTCAAGAATGAAATGTGAATTTCCGCAACGATAAGAAACGAATCCAGATCGAATACTCATCATGAATTCTGAAGTATCTGCAGACCTTGGTTGGTCATCAACACGTACATCAGGATGAGACGATAAGGGTAGTGGATTCTAGCAAAAGTCATTGGTGTTCATCGCTCCATGGATAAGTTCCCAATCAACAACATTTTTCTCCTAAGACTGAAAAGCATTCAAAGTGCCAGCATATCTTCGAATTATAGGACGAGAATAACTCTTGTCCACATGAGCATAAACACCTCAGACAAAATAAGTTGCCGTCCTAGCATAAAGAAAATGTCTAGGAAATGAATGTAAGATCGAGCCAAGGTCCGAATTTGTCTGATAGTTTGATGTTCGTGTAAGTCCACTATAAATGCTTGCCAACATGGGTGGAACCAGACTATAAGTGTGTCCACCTGCCATCCAAGAAGATGCTTTAAAAGTCTCAATTCTTAAACTTTCGTCCCTAGATGGAAGAACGAAGCGATAAAGCCATATGGAGAGATAGGCTGCTATCTCTAATTCCTCTTCTTCTAACACAGACAGAGATACTGGCAAATTGCTCCAATGACATCGATCCCTACGAGTAATGTCTCTCGACTTGTCTGCCACCATGGACCTCCGTATTTCCTTTGATGCTCTTTGATGATGCCTCTTGAATGGATTTAAATTCATAGCATTCTTATAATTTTTGTGTTGTCGAGGATTCTGGACACAACCATTCTTGTGAAACCAAAAATTAATCCAGTGTTCGTGAGTAACCCTATCAAATTCATTCGCATGGGCAATCAATGCGAATACATCAAAGAGGTATAAACAAGACTTGGGAAGATGATCCGTCAACTCTGAAAGGCTTGGGACTACTTCTTCATAGTAATGACCCATAATCGAAAGTCCACTTATCTCGCGGATGTCCCAAAGAGAAATGCCAATTTTACCATTGGCAGTCACAAAGGTGTTGGTCTCTGGACACCAAACCTCACAAAGAGCTCTATAAATAGAGTTTGGGCAATAGTAATCTTTTGTAGCAGAACTGACTACAAAAGCTAACTCGCGAAGATTCTTTTTGAGTAGAAGTTTTTGGACCCATAAAGTCCACTCCCAAAATTTTGGAAGAAAAAAAATCTCTCCTCGACTGACCATTGCGCTTCCCCATTGTATTTCTCTATTATCAATCCTCTCACAAATCAAAGCCTTTGGGATGCACTCCATACTTTGAGAATGATGAGATGAAAAACACAAAAAGGAAACATGACTGCTAGAGCGGTTGGGCTTGACAGTATCCAAACTCTCGTGATATTCACTAATGGTGGACATAGACAACTCTGACAATGGCTCCAAAAGATCAGGGGAAGGATCTGTCGTTGGCTTATGGATACTAAATTTAAGTTCATCTCGTACGCCAGTCTGGGCATGGTACTTCACATCAGTATCTTTGAAACACATATAACTTTTGTCTTGATTTTTAAGCTCAACAATTTCATGTATGTCAGAATACACTTTATCATCAGAACTTGTCCCAGCAATGTCTTAAAAAAAAGTCAGCTAAAAAAAGGGGCAGTAAATTTCTTATATTGGTTTATTGTCTGAAATCACGAGTCTCCCAAATATGTAAGCAGCCTCTACAAAGTACCTTGAACGATGGAAGGAGTCAGTCCTTGATCCTTAACCCAAAGTGTCTTGGACAGCTAAAGAAACGGTCCTTGGTCTTCAACACAAGGTGCCTTGGATGATAGAAGGAGCCAGTCATTGGTCCTTAACCCAAAGTGTCTACACAGTTGAAGGAACATGTCCTTAGTTCTCAACACAAAGTGTCTTGGATAGTTGAAGGAACGGTCGTTGGTCCTCAACACAAAGTGCCTCGGACGATGGAACGAGCCAGTTTTTTTTCCTTAACACAAATGCCTTGGACAGTTAAAGACACAAGTTCTTGGTCCTTAACACAAAGTATCTTGGACAGTCAAAGAAACAGGTCCTTGGTCCTCAACACAAAATGTTTTGGAGGGTGGAAAGAGAAGGTCATTGGTCCCTAACAAAAAGTGCGTTGGATGGTGAAAAGTGGTAGTCCTTAGTCCTCAACGTGTATGAAGGTTTGCAATTTTAAATTTGTTCATAAGCATATATTTCCTGAACTCATGGAATAATTGCAACATAAAAAATTTAACCTCTACATGAAGAAAATTTTGAACCTCGAAATCCTTTATTTGGTCCAAAAAGTTAAATTCCTAAAAAAATGAAAAATATTAGTTTTGACTTTAATAAAATACCCACTCAAAAAAATGCAAACAAGAATAATAAAATTCATTCCAAAAAAAAAAGACAAATTTTTTTTTTATGGTTTATGCACAAAACGCAGAAACCAATTAATTGGTTTCTGCGCAAAGGCAGAAACCATTCTTGGTTTCTACCATTGCGCATAAAACAAGCGAAAATAATAATAAAAAAAAAGTGAAAAGAGAGAGGAAAACGAGAGAGACGAAAAAAATAATAAAATAACATAAATTATTTGTTTACCTCTGTTTGCAATATCTAACAAACTTGTTCCAAAATCTCATAATGTATTCATATAAATAGGTGAATATTGGACTTCATTTAAGTTCAATTTACCATGAAACATGAAAGGCATGTTCAAATCAAATTTGTTATATGTCTATAAAATAAGTAAATAATCAAAATTTTACCCAAAAAAATATTATTTCTTATTCTCAAATTTGAAGGATAAGAATTTCATCAAATTCATATTTTATTTTTAAAATTTTCATCTGTATTAATTTGCTAATGAGATATTTGAGATCAAACCAAATTAAAAAAAAATCGAAATCAAACAAATCAAAAATAAAATCGAAAGTCAAGATTTATTAATTTATTTATTTCATAATAAATAAATAAATAAATTTTGAGGGAGCATTTGTAAACATAAAAAGAATAAAATAAAATAAATGAATTGGGTTGATTTTAAATCATTAGCCCAATTAAATTAAAGTCTACTAAGGTCCATAAAAACCAAACGCCCATGTTACATTTTAAATATATAAATAAAATAAACAAACAAATAAATAAACAAATCCTAATTACTCAATTATTCATTTTAATTAAATATAATTAGGTAATTACCAAAATTAGCATGGATTTTTCTCTATAAATAAAACCAATGATCCATAAGATAGGGGTACAGAAAGAAGCAAAAAAGAAAACAGAGAACGCCACGAAGTGTTGAAGCAACTTCAAGGCCGGAAGAAAGGAAGAAATTCTTTCAAACCTAAACTCAGTGAATCCCAAGAAGATTAAAATTTTCTTCAAATCAAATAGGTTCACGTCAAGTCCAAAAAGATCAAAGTCTTCTTCAAATCAAATTTAAGTTCGGGCCCCAAAGTTCAAGAACCGAACAAGTCAAGTCTCAACAAATCAAAATTTTAACAAATTCTCGAAGATCAGGATCAAGCCATGTGGCCCCTTATCTTCAAATATTCAGATCATTAATCAGTATATTTTTACAATTTTGCAATTATAAGAAGGTCAACATCACTTTTATTTATCAAAATACAATTTGTAACATTTTTTGTATTTTAATGCACGAAAATTTGTCGTACACAGTTGAAAACATGTTTGTTAGAACTTTGTTACGAGTGTCCAAAAATACATTTTGACCTACTTTGTCGGGAGCATTGTGAGTTTAAACTTTTAAACTAAATCTCGTGTGACATAGAGCATCATTTATTAAATAAGTTTATTGATAAATAATTTAAACTTCACCCCATTCTAACATATTTTTCTGGTTCCGTCCCTAGATACAAGTGATTGATAAGTGAATCATAGGCCACAATGGTAATCACGTGTCTCTTTCTTGACAAAAAGGAATTTATTTTCTAAAAAGTGCACTTCTCTTTCGAGATCTTTAGGGGGATGTATTCAATTGGGACTTTTGAAAATTTTGATGACTTTTTATTTTAAATGACGACTTCTATGAATTTCGTGAATCTTTTATAGATTTGTATGGAATTAATAAAAGTCTTTTGTAAACTTTTATGAAATTTCAATTTAAAATTTTTATGGACTTTTGTAGAATTCAAAAGATTTTTGAAAACTTTCATTTGAAATAGAATTCACGTAGATCTAGTACAATAGTATGAAATTTCTCACATACGAGGTGTCGGTTCCCACAATTCCCCTTTTCCTTTCATTTCTTCCCTAATAATAAAAGAACAAAAGAACAAAAATTTAAGATCTTAATTAAATAAATAATAATCAAAATTATACATATACATGATAAACAATAAACTTAATATTCAATATTATTAATATAATATACTTTTAAAAATAAATAAAAATCAATATATTTAAATTTAATCATAATTTTTTCATAAAAAATTTATAATTTAATAAAAAAATAGATATTTTTCACAAAAAAAATTAATGAAAAAAGAAAAAAAGTTACAGGAATCTAATTTATTTTTTCATAGAAAATAGAGATAAACAATCAGAGAGAGAAAAAAGATAAATGAAAATAAATATAATCAATAGGAAAAAAAATTAATCACACCTCTAATATTCATAAAAGGAAAAATGAAAGAGAGATTGAAAAATTAAAAATTAAAAGTCTCCCAAAATTTGATGATTAATTATATAAGTATTTTCTACTTAAAAATTAGTCCTCCAGAGGCTTTTATAAATGTCTCTAAATGTCATTAAAATTTGAATGCCCTAAAACTTATAGAAACTTCTAAAAAGTTTTAATTGAATACACAGTAACTTTTAGAGACTTTTTAAAAGTCTATAAAAGTCTCAATTGAATATATCGTGACTTTTAGAGACTTTCTAAAAGTTGATAAAGTCTCAATTAAATATATTAATACTTTTAAAGAATCTCAAAAAGTCAACATTTAATATGCCTAAACTTTTTGCAAAAAGTCATTAAAATACCACCCCTTAATCATTTTGTTTAACTCTCCTATCATCATTGATTTTTCCTTGGGGGTTCCATTCGATCAAATAGTTCCTTCATGGGAACTAGCAAAAATCGCAATAATCAAAGAGTACGGTACCTGGAGGTCGAAATCCACTATTGGCCCAAAACAAGAGACAATTATAGATTACTGAATGTATTTTCTATTTCCAAATTTCTAATAAATATCCGTCTTTCCATCTACTAAGTTGAATAATTGTAATGGATTAACAGTCCTAGTGCTTCACGTCAGTGAACTTTACTTGCGTGCATACTCAACTTGGTTAATTTAGTTATGCATGACTCATTTAGTTATTAATTAGAAAAGCAATCTTCAAAACCATCAATTAATTGTATGTCCTTGTTAAAGTTAATTGTGATCAAAGTCAAGTCAACGGTAAGTCCTTTGTGGGTACGATTCTCTATTCATCATTTTATTACTTATTATGATTTTTTATTTTTTATTTTTTCTTTTTGTGATTCAAGTGTCCCAGTTTCATCCGACTAATCCTTAGGAGTGGCAAACTTCCCCCTTGTTCGCCGCCCAAGTAAATTCAAATTCGACCACAACTTATACACAATTAGACCGGACATTTGGAATGCGATTTTCCTCTTTGTAGACCATCTTTTATGAAGTGCGAACAGGACCTCCAGGGATTGTCAAAGGGCATTATAACTTTGCCTCTACAGAACATCTACCTTCCACTTTCCACTTGTTACAAATTTTTGTTAAGCAAAAGATGTTTAAGAAGCAAAAAAAGTGCAGCTTCCCAAGACTGTAACATCTACTGGTCTAAGGAGATAAATATATTCTTGTGGTCTTGCTTTTCTTTAGGCTTTTGGTGCTATTTCACTTCTAAATTATACAATGTTTAGCATAAAATCGTTCGAGGTTATGATATACACTTGCAATATCAACGCATTCGAGGGACTCTCGACGACTCGTTATTTTTGCTTTAGCAGAGTGATATGGAAAACAGCTTTATACTTCTGCTTCAAATAATTCATTTCTCAAAAAAATATAGGCTTGATTATTATGTTGGGGCAGAGATTAATGCACATAGCCTTGATGTCCTAAACTGCTCAATTATAGGTAAGAGTGGTAATGGGCCAATTCGAATTGGCCCGTGAGCCTTCGAATTATATATATATATATATATAGAGCAAGGAAATTTAGCCCATGTTTGGCTCCATTTTCTGAAACTCACTTATCCTCAAACTCATTTTTAACTACGCATTATTCCTATAAAATAATTTTGCACGTAAATCGTGATTTTTCTCTATTTTGTAATCAAACATTTTAAAAAAAAAAGGTGTTTAACAAAATCCATTCTAAAAGAAGAAGAAGAAGAAGAATAATAATAATAATAATAATAATAATCTCTACCAGGCATGAGTTTAATATAACTAGATAAAAAATTAAGGACGGACTTGCGTAAACCACCCTTGCATTTTACTCGTCAAGCTCAACTATACCCGTCGAGCTCGACTAGTTGAAGTCCAATCTTAGCTCAACCCATACTCATGATAGAATGAGATGAGCTGTCTAAAGAAAGCTTTCACAAGGACGACCTGACCCATTACCCCATGTCATTGTCAATTCTTAGAATGGATATCTAACGGCTAATTGTCTTTGATTTACAACAGCATAAAAATTTTCAACAATACAGGCAAATCACTATCATCCCCCACCTCCTCACACAAAAGACAACGGCTATATTGGTAAAGCCAACTACCCATTTCAAATTCGTGTGGAGAAGACAAAAAGGCATACAATTTGAATACCAATTTCCTAGACCTCACCCCCAAGAAGTCCGTTGGGAGCAAAACCGACAACTTCACACGAGAAACTTGCTTCGAAGGGGAAATTTATAATAAAACCACTCTTTGAATCCCACAATTTTCAATAAAATACTTCAAATATGTGCAAATACACGCACATTTTGGTGGTTTCGGACCAAGAAATGGATCAAAAATAGTGTATCTACTTAAATTCTTGGCAGCTCAGAAGAACAGAAGAAGGGCAAAGTGAAAGACAATGTCATGTTCACCAGAGGAACCAAATCAGAACTCCTTATGGTTAAGGAACAAGAAAGCTTTAAACCATATACTCTTTACAATGCGTGTTCGTTCTCTTACCCCCAAAAAACAGACCCAAGATGGGCTTCTCTCTATAAATTCGCAACCCACTTGCAAAATCAAAGATTTTACTCTCACAAATCTTGTTTCTGATAAGACTTCACTTCTTTCTGACGAGATCTTACTGAATATTCTTTCAAAAATTCCGAAGTCTCAAAGGAATTCAATTTTTCTTGTTTCCAAGAGGTGGCTCAATCTTCAAGGAAGGCTTATGAGATCCATAAAACTTCTTGATTGGGATTTCTTGATATCAGGTCGGTTGTTTTTTAGATTCCCTAATCTAATTCATGTTGATTTAGTTAATGGGTGTTTGATTTCGCCACGGAATTCGGGTATTGTGTGCACTCAAAAGATTGTGTCTTTTAATGTCGGTTCTGATATTGGGGGTAGAGACTGGTTTCTTGATGAAAAATTTGTGTTGAATGCTGATGAAATTGATGAGGGTTTGAGGGTTTTGGCTAATGGGTGTCCAAATTTGCGAAAATTGGCTGTGGTTAATACTAGTGAAATGGGGCTTCTGAGTTTGGCAGAGGAGTGCCCTACACTGCAAGAACTGGAGTTGCATATGTGTGATGATCAAGTTTTGCGAGGAATCGCAGCTTGTCAAAATTTACAAATTTTAAGGGTAATTGGAATGGTGGAGGGTTTTTATTCATATTCTTCATTCGTTTCAGATGTTGGATTGACTATATTAGCACAGGGGTGCAAGAGATTAGTAAAACTCGAGTTGAGTGGATGCAAGGGGAGTTATGAGGGAATAAAAGCTATTGGGCAATGCTGTCAAATGCTCGAAGAATTAACTCTTTGTGATCATAGAATGGAGGATGGATGGTTACCAGCTCTTTCGTACTGTGAAAATTTGAAGACTTTGAGGTTTTTGTCATGTAAGAGAATTGATTGTAATCCGGGCTTTGACGAACATATGGGGTCCTGTCCAACTCTTGAGGGCTTGCATTTGGAGAAGTGTCAACTAAGGGACAAGCAAAGCTTGAAAGCATTGTTCAGTGTTTGTCGAGAAGTGAGGGAAATTGTTTTAAAGAATTGCTGGGGGCTTGATGATGATATGTTCAGCACTGCAAGCATTTGCAGGTATTGGCTTCTCTTCTTGCTGTCTTACATTTTTTAGTCAGTACGTGACACCTGAATGCCAAAAGCACTGATGTGTTGCAAATCTTTCAGATGAGCTGCCTTTGATCCCTTAATATGTTTACTTGCTTTTGCACTCACATTGTTGCTATTAGGTGTAGATTAACTGTCCTACATAGTATTAAAAAGGGGTCGTCATGTCCAGTAAGGCATACCAAACATACTTTTAGCGTGTACAATTTTTGCATCTGCCAGAAATTGACTAATTTTCTCAAGTTCAGAATGGTCTGAGATTCTTATGAGAATGTTAACAGTTGAGAAGTGACACAGGCGATGTATATAGATGAATTGCAATTCATTGTACTATTGCTTGTGCATGGTTGATAATTATAAAAAATAATAACCAATTGTAATGACTATGCATGTACTATTGCATTTCTGTCACTTACCATTGCAATGGCATGTACTGCATTCATAGTTGCTAAACTTGGTAAATAAACTCAGTATTTTTACTCGGCCAGGAAGATAGGTGCCAACAGCCAATTTAACTCTTAACGGTCTTGAGATCAACAGATGGAATTTCCTCTATAACCAGCAAAAAAATTGAGAAAACGATATGACTGTCCAAGCTTTAAATCAAGGAAAACTGCGAAACGGAATAAGCATTGTTCTATAGCAGTTCTGATTTAACACTAAGAAATTTTGCTAGTCTAATGGTGTCCTATGCAAATCTTTTTTTACAGGAGACTGAAATTCCTTTCTCTAGAAGGCTGCTCGTTGATTACAACGGTGGGTCTGGAGTCTGCAGTTATTTCCTGGAAGCAGCTTCAGAGCCTCGAAGTGATATCTTGCAACAATGTAAAGGATAGTGAAGCCATGTTTTCTGTTCTTAAAGATTTGAGGTGGAAACCTGATACAAAATCTTCTCTCTCAGCTAGTCTCACGGGAACTGGCATGGCAAACCGGGGTGGTAAGTTTTTTAAAAAGAATGATTGGAAGTCATTACCGGGTGCTTAGAATTTTGGGTTCTTATCTCTGCAGCATATTTTCTTGTACCATTATTATCCTCTTGAACATGAGGAAAATTAACATGGAACTCGACAGAGGAGTATACAACATTCCATCACAAGAAAGATAGGTACGTGTAAATTTTGTAGGAATGTGCGTGTAGCCCCTTTCTGGTGTACTGGGCAAAGAGGCAATTGTTCTTTGATAGTAAGGACGCAGTCTATGACACTTAAATTTATGTTTAACATGTATCAAACCATTACATTATGTAATTGTATCACATGTTCTTATTGTTTATGTTCTACATTAGATAATTGGCATGCAATAATACATGTATCAAACCATTACATTATGTAATTGTATCACATGTTCTTATTGTTTATGTTGTACATTAGATAATTGGCATGCAATAATACGTGATGTTGTAGCCTGTAGGATTAGGCATTTGTAGGAGAAGTTGCGAAACTCTTTGTTAACTGCTTTCCCTAAAGGGGGGAAATAAACAAAGATAAGAAATACTATAGCATCATTTGATAATTTTGATGTTTGCCTAACCATTTACTATGCATTTGGGTCACTTGTTAAAATTTTGAAAAGATGCCTGTAGGATTAGGCATTTGTAGGAGAAGTTGCGAAACTCTTTGTTAACTGCTTTCCCTAAAGGGGGGAAATAAACAAAGATAAGAAATACTATAGCATCATTTGATAATTTTGATGTTTGCCTAACCATTTACTATGCATTTGGGTCACTTGTTAAAATTTTGAAAAGATACTAATGGATAATAGCTTACAGCATATTTGGTACATCGAACTCACACATAATTCATCCATGTGTTTAATGGCTCACACAAAATTTGAGCAGTGTAAAAGAGACGTTATATGTCTGTTTTGATTGAGAAACTCAAGTTATATGCAATTTCAATTAGACATTTTTTTTTTAGTAGAGAGGAGTTATTTTCACAGCAAATGAGCTATTGATGGTGGATTGATCTCAAAATGAAATATTGTTAAGTTGTGAAATCTAATTATTAAATTGTGCTAAGCCAAAACATAGTTCATCCATGTTCTTGCAAATTTCAATTTTATCCTAAATTATCTTGTATAAATAAGACTTTGTCATTAAGATTTTCATATTACCGTCAAGAGAGGTTAGAGCATATAAGGTGTGTGATTTTTCTTTTAAATTTCTTTTTGTCATAGTGAATTACTGCAGGGTAGAAAAATAATATAATCTCATATTATGGTGAATCTTTATAAATTTTATATATCTTTATTTCCTTTTACAAATTGATTGCTCTCAACGTAGAATGAGAATTTCAAATTCTATAATTTTATCTATCTTTATTTCCTTTATGATGAAAGAATCCAAGCACCAAGTCTAGCATCCTCCCATGTATTAAAGTAGAGGAAAATTTCCGACAACCTAAGAAGTGAATCTAAAACTCTTTATGTTTATGATGAAAAAAAAATTGAACTAAATCAATTAAAGGATGATAATGAAAATTCGAAGTACTCTACTTTCAATGATGATCCGTTTATTTGTGATTTTCAATATCATTAAACATTTAAATGTAACTTTCTATATAGATTTACAGGTAAATGATCTCTCAAGTACTGGTATACATCAGTTAATTGGTTTAGCATAAACTAAGTCTGTTCGGTAGTGATTATGAAAATCAATTTTTTCACCCTTAGAAAGAAAAGTGGATCCCAATTGAGAGTGAAGTAATAAAAAATGACAGCTGATTATATTAAATAACGATCAAAAAATTGATTTTTTTAAATGAAAAATCAGAACCAAACGAGGGCTAAGCATTGATGCCTGGGAAATAATTTCTCGAAATTTAAAAACAAAAGGGGGCAGGCGAACTATTAAGAATTAGAACTGCCGAATGAATCTCAAAACTCGAGATCCGATCATTTGTTGAATTAATATAACAATTAAATAAAAAAGATATTATTTATTTATCCACTAAAATAAGCAAAAACGAGTTAAAATTAATATATCCCTACTTAATCCATGTTTTATTGGGTGAGTGAAAACAGAAAGTGATCCATTAAAGAAAATGATTTCATCCCCGTTTTTTGTCTCCATATAATTTCCTCCTCTCCCTTCTGTCCACTAAATATAAAACATGAAATCAATATTTCCAACAAGAGTTATGTAAATTGTAAAAGTTCAAGCCTTGACCTGTTTATAAGAAATAAATTCTCCACCTCTCTAAATAAACGAGAATATCTTTACATAAACACAATGCTGCAGCACAATCCCCTCCTTTTATATTGGCGAAGTTAGTATTACGAGCATAATTGAAAAATACATGTACCAAAGCATTCAAAAACTCTGTTGTCCACATCCAAAAGTGCTAACAAGTATAGAAAAAATTTCAACTTTACAAAGGCTGTAAAAGCCATTAATCATTTTGATCATGCATCATCCTGTTCATCTATGGTTTTCTCAGGCTCCCAATTCTATAAAGGTTGCATCTCTAAGTTGGTATGATCGGTGCCATTAGCAGAGGATGGTACTGAATCCCGACTGTCGCCAGCAGCATTCATCTCTTGGACAGGAGGAGGATTGACAACTGTCATTGGCATCACAGCATCATCTGATAGGCGCCCTTTCATCTCGCGGTGCTCCTGGCACAAGGCACACCAGTGCATGCAGCAATGAACCATGCAGGGATCACACGGCGAGTTCTGCAGGCACAAAGAAATGAAAAAACAGCAATGTACTTAGGTGCTCAACCCAGAATTGACTAAAAACATCCCTCATATATTCCTAAAGGCAAACTGAGATTATTCTTCCTTTTAACCACCATGGCTCCCCTCGAATTTTTTTTCATTAAAAACAATAGCCAATTAGAGAAGAAATCAATTCTAACTAAGGTATAATACATTCAAAGTATAACAGATTATCCTTTTATGTTTAAAAAAATAAAAAATAAATAGTATTAGTACGCCCAAAATAGAGAGAATCCTTGCAATAATGTAATCCAGATTTTGAGATAATAAGATGGTAAATCTAAGCTTGACAACAAACTATTCAGCAGAAACACTTCACATGGACTGTTAAGTCAATCCACATGACCAGACAACTCCATTCAAGAGACTGCTGTATTAAACTAACAAGCTAATTAAAAGGTGTTGCACGTTACTAAATTTAAAAATCAGTTTCACTAGACGATAAATTGGGGACTTCAATACTTGAAACTACGACATTTTTGAAAAGACAAATGCTTGCAGACAAAAGATAATGCACTCTGCACTAATTATTGACATCATATACATAGGAGAAGGAATTGAGATCACCTTGAGATGATATTTCTTCTGCAGCGACTGCCTCACTAGACCAGTGTATATTCCACACATCCACCAACCAAACAACAGACCCTCACATATGAGGAATGTTGTCCTAGGTTCAATCATACCATGTAGTGCTGCTGTCGCAGCAACAACTGCAAGGCCACCCTCAACAAAAATGGCGTGACAAATGCATGGCCCAGTCCAGGGGGTGTCTTCTCTCAGCTGTTCAACATTACGTCCAAACAAGATGCATGGGCAAAGAAGACCAGTCCAACCTATAGTGGAGAAAAAGATATTAAATTTGGGATTTTTAAGCTTCCAAATGTATGTCAGATACTCATACTAGCTGCAGAAATTGAAGAAGTGAAAACAAGCACTTAAAATAGAAACAGAGAAAATTTATGAACCAAATCAATGCCTTAAAACATGTAATAGTGGAAAACATTAAGCTAAACAATATAAAAGATATTCGATTGAGTATATCTTCCAACATCTCCTGCATATCTAACATCTTAATCCATTTTGTGCTCATGTACCAATAAATGGTCTGACCCATAGCCTTTATGATAACTAAAAAGAAACTCTTGAAACATGCAGATACATAAATGAAGCCTTAGATAATATTGTATCAAGTTTTAAAAAGATAGGCTGTGGTTAATTTAATAATGATATCAACTGCCAGTTAGTCATACCAGCATTGCTAGCCTTGCATCTAAGCCAAAAATAATAATTTTAAATATACAACACATTTTCATATTTTGGATAATCAAATCGGAAAAATAGTAATAAAACAACTTTCAACATCATTTAAATAACAATGCGATTGATCAATTATTCACCTCTTTATATGAAACTTCAGATATTTCAATAGTTCTTAAATTGGACAGAAATGGAACTCACAACTTTCTGTATCATCAGTACATCCAAAAATCCCAGTAGTCCAAGGTTCATCCGCAGGAGCTTGATAGCTTTCAGGTAAAGGCTGTCCACATTCATTGCACTTGCGAACATGCAACTGTAGAATGAAGCACAGAACCAAAAACTAAATGAACAGATGTTGAATTTGGGCCAGAGAAAACTCTTGATATACATAAATATATTTCAGTGCAGCCAATTACCTCATATATTAAATCACAATTTAATGAGAATCACAAAAAGTTAAGGAGTCAAAACTTGTGAATGCTGCTATTTGTGGTTTTTGCAAAATTCTAAAACTAGCAAGCTCATTTAAGCATGGTTTAAAAAGGCAGCCTTGAGTCGTAGCACCTGTGCCTCAAGGCACTATGTCAGGTACCTTTTTTTTTTTTTTTTTGTTAGGCAGACCCTCATTCAATGAGGCCCATGCCTCATATCACACGCATCACGGGGCGGGAGGTGTGCACTTCATGTGTTTTCTTGTAATTTGAACTTTTTATTCGTTGTTTTTCAACGTGAATGTGTATTTCAACAATAAAGGGTAAAGGCTTAATTGGCACCATCTCCTCAAATAAAAAACAGAAACTTGGGTTCATCTTCTCAAATAAAAAATAAAAATAAAAATAAAAATTGGGCTCATTATATTTCTCTAAACTAGGGCTGGACAAAACTCCCAAACCAAATCGACCGAACGGAACCCAAACCCGAACCCGAACCGAACCGAGCGATTCTTCTTAAATTAAATGCCCAAACGGGTATCCAAATAAAAATCCGACGAGTTTAGTTCGATTTTCGGTTCTAGATCAAAAATCAAAAAAACGAATAAGAACCGAATCTCTCTAATTTTTTAATTAATTCATTTTAAATAAGCCAAATTATTTTATTTTTCTAACTAAATTTGCTAACTAGTTAATTTAAATCAAACCCAAAAATATGATTTTCCTATTTCTAATTTTCAGTTCAAAGCCAATTTAATCAAATTGACCTAAGTTTTATCCAAATTTGTTACTCTACCGTAGTGCTGTTTCTACCGTTCTGGAGAAATTTAATTAAAACTCGACAACGCTTCTCTTAATTATTTTGAGCTCGCGATCTTCCTCTTTCTGAGATTTTAACAATCAAATCTGTGAAGAACTCAGCAAAGAGAGACGTAAAAGACACATAAAATTAGACTACGTTATTTTGTAAGAGCTAAGATTGAGCATATCATTAGTTAAATTTATGTAACTTCGTAAATATTAAAAAAAATCAATTAAAATACGGAACCTAGGAATCGACTGGAACCGAACTAAGCCGAATGGAACTGAACCCGAAATGTTCCATAATTAAATTTGGATCCGACGATTCCATTTACTAAATACCCGAAGATTTTAGGTTCAGTTCAGTTCTCGTTACTCTAAACAATGAAAAACTAAACCCTTACCCTTGTAGCATACCACACAAGGCAACTTCTTGAACGTAATAGTTTTTCCCTTCTTTATTTTTTCTGTTTTTCGACTCCTCCAAAATTCTCATTTTAATTTTTTTTTTTTGTTCTTGTTGAAGAGTTAAGACAATTTAATATTAGCTACTTGATTAACTTATTTTGTGTTAATTTTATTGAGAGTTATTTAAGATTAACTATTCGTTCTCTATTATATTTATATGTTTATTTATATATTATTTTATAATTTTTGACTAATTTTTTATTTTTTATTTTTGTTTGTTTTGAGGCTTACACCTCTAAATGCCTTTCTTAGTACCTAGTTGCCATTTAAAACATTGCATCCAAGCAACTCATTGACATGTTGACCATATGGCATTTTTCAGATATCATCCATATGTCTTTTCAAAACTTTAATTTTCGGTGTTTAGGTGGTGCAGATTGCTATTAGTTGGTAAAATCCTTTTTTCTCAGACAACCAACCCCAAATTCCCATAATCTATTTCCATCTGACACCGTCCAACAGCTATTTAAGAACCGAAAAAGGGTTAGGCCAAGAATTTTCCCCCATAGCTCCGCAAATTTGTAGACAGAGAGACAAAGGATGGTTAAGGCTTGTCTCTTGTGAGTTGTAGATCAACAAATTTTGGTCTTTCCTTCAGAGTTCCACTTGTTTTGAAATAAGACAGATTAAACTATCAAGTATCAAGCATCAAAACTATTGCTTTCAACAACATACAATGCTAGAAAGTCTGTTCATTCCAACATCATGGATCTTCAATCAAATTCTGCAATCCCAAGTCCACAAGTATTGGAACTGAAGAATAGGCAAAAAATGAAGGTGTAAGCGTGTAAATGATAGAAGAATGAACTTCATTATAGAAATGACTTCGTGCTTTGATCTAGGAGGTAAATTGAGTTGCTTCAAATATTTCCGAACCAAATTAGAGCAGAATAATTCAAATTAAAAAAGAACAAGAGCAGAGCATAACAGGGATCTAACTATTTGTTGACAATAATGAGCATCAGACACTACAAAGACCAGTGTACGACAATTCATAATTTATAAACTATCGAAAAAAATTCAGTATGCTTAATAATCAAGAAAAAAAAAATTCTTTTAGAAGTCAAACACACAATACTAAAAAATGGTCCAAACCCCCATCACAAATCCATGTAACCTCAAAATGTGCATTCCAAACTTGCGAAACTTGAATATAAACTCACACTGAAAGAGAAAACTGAATCCAACGGTCACAAACTGTGCAACCCAATAATGTATTTAGACATGAACTCAAACTCTGACTATAAAAGCGAAATCCCAGCCCTATCAGGGAAACAAGTACACATAGGCATACACAGTTTAGAGTTCAAATCCAGTAAAGTTTAGATCTCTCATTAATTTCTTTGTGAAACCCAATCATCACACACACCATACAGACCATTTTACAATCTGAACAACAGATCGAGAGATCAAAGCTAAAAAGCAGCAAAAGCCAATATATAAAAATATAGAGGGAAAAAAAAAAAACTATACTTGAGGGACATCAATTGGTTGATTCAGCTCGCCAGGTTGAATTTCCTCGAGAGGCGCTTGTTCTTTTGTCAATTTCACATATCTCGACGGATGGATTCTTTCATCCGCCATTCTCTACAGATCTGAAAACCCAAAATTTAACAGCAAAATTCAACACAAACGAAATAGGAATAAAATTTGGCAGAGGTACAGTAAGCGGTGTGAAATCCAATGGTATATGATATAAACATACATATATATGCCGCAGACTTAGCTTAGGCTGATTTTTCAATTTTCATGCCGAATTTCAAGATTTCTTTGGGGATTGGATATTTCCATTTTAAAGAAGACGACTTTTGCAGATCTGTTCGAAACGAACGTTCTTGATTTTGGAGTAAATTTCAATGGAGGGAATCCCAATTTGCAGGTATATTTTATGTTGCCCGTGCAACTTTAATTCCTTTACTTTTTGATCCCCTTGAGTAATATAAGCTTACGGAATCCGTTACCTCGTACTTGTTTCTTTATTTTTGTCAACATAGAAATAAAATTCTTTTTTTTTTTTTTTCAAATTCATTTTCAACCACATTTTCATAATAAAACATCTTGCATATAAATCCAAAACTTTTCACTACTTTTTAACCATATATTCTAAAAAAATCACGATTTTAAAACTCATTTTACTTAAAAAATAAATAAATAAAATAAATCATTTTAATGGTTTTCAAACAAGGCTAGGATTAAAATTTAGATTTTAAGCTAAATCAAAGTCAATAATGAATTTTAACCACATGTTGCATAAAATCCGCAACTTTTCAAATACCTATTTCATCAATTTTATCAAAATTTGTTAAAAATCAAATTTTAATCACTATTAAGTAGAGGTTAAGTAAATTAAGAACTCTAAATTTGTGAGGATAACGTCTAACTCGAGCAGTAACGTCAAACCAACTATATACATATTCTATTAGTTTTGAGCTGTTACTTTTCGCTATAGTTATAGGTAGTAAGGTCAAATATAAAAAGAAATGTAAGTGGAGTGATCAAATTGAAATAAAATACTTTAGATGACCAACATGAAATAATCATGTAAGTTAATGACCTCCAATAAAATTTTCAATCAGTTTAAAAATAAACAATCAGCACCGGTATTTTTTTGTGTGAGTATATTTCATACATGTAGAATTGCACTTTGCTAAGAAATAATGGTTTTTTTTTTTTTTTTTTTTTTGAAGATGATATTTTATTTCTACCTTCCTCCAACCCTTTTCGGATCCAAAAAAATTAATTTTACAAAATATATTCTCGATAATTTTTAATAGGTTAAATAATTTACACGACAGTTTTTCAAAAAATAAAGTGAATTTAATTGCATGAAAAATTCATAGTTGTTCGAGCTCCATTAAAATTTTAATGCATTTTTCTCTCTTATTTTCAATCACAAATTTTTTAATAAAATAATATTACACATAAATATAAAACATTTGTTTCTTTTTTAACTGTACATTCTTCAAAAAAATATTATTTTAAAATATTTTTTCTACAAATTTAATTTTAATGGAGTCCAAACAAGAGATGATCATTATCACATTTATGTACTCAACTTTTATTTTTATCACAGTGTTATTCTCTGTTTAACATAAGTTGTCATTGATTATGATCTTTGTCCAAAAAAATCGTAAAGATAGACTAAAAAGATTTTTATAACATTCTTATTCTCTGTTTATATCTCTTATTGTAAATAAGCCAAAAATAAAAAATATTAAGATTAAAGATTTGCCTCTTATTTTAATTTTTTGTGGACAAAAATCGTGATTAATGACAACATTTACTGATTATTGAAATTTGAAATGTTAAAAGTAAGAATATGATGAATAAAAATGAAGGAAATAAATATGACCATGAATAAAGGTTAATAACATTTAATAGAATTAAAATATAGTGTATTTATAAAATGTTATGGTGTGAATATAAACAATTTTTTAATATTTTATTTAGAATAGTGAAATTACCATTTTTTCCTGATTAATTTTAAATTCGCTAGTCAAATTATTAAAATATATATTTTCCTTAATTGAATTTTGGTCCGAATCTGATCCACATTAGATGAAATTAATGGGAGATAGATTTAGGATCTCAATTCAATAACTCGATCAAGATCCGAATCATATAATCCGTTAACTAAATGAAGCAAATATAGATATAGGTTGACCCGATTCGATTTTTTATAATAATAAGATATATTTTATATATTATTGCATAATTTATTACAAATATTTTTTTTCCCATTTAGAAACTTGTATATATTTTACACAAATGTTCAGATAATAAATAATATTAGGTAATAGTATAAAATTGTTAATCGAAATATTTGGAGAGTTTTTAATTTTTTTATTAATTAAAATAAGATTAAAAAATTAATTTATTTTATAAATTAAAAAAATAAAGGGGCTAACAGTTGGAGTTGCTTTCGTTGTTCCCAATTTCCCATTTCCCACATTAGAGTCTTGATAGAATATCACAGGATTCGCAATCTATGAATAGGTGAGATAAGAATTGGGTAAAAAGCTATTTAGACATTTTAATTATAGGGTTTAGAAGTTGACTAATATAAATTTTTAGTGGAAATTACAAAATTCCAGATCTTTAAAGATCCCAATTCAAAAATCAGGTTCAAAGTTTGATTATTCACATGTCAGGTTTAATAAATTAAATCCAACCAATCCAAATTTCAAACCCTAATCTCTTCACCCATCCATTACAAGACTTTCCCATCCTCTCTCTAGCTGCTCGACGCCAATGAGTAATTAAACTCTGCGACCGACGACGAAGGGAGCCCGACGGCATGGAGAGTACCGACGTAGGCATGGGAGGTGACATAACAGCTCGCGACGTGCAATTTCTTTCTCTTTCCGATCTGCAGGCGGTGGTTTTTGGCTATCTCCACCATCTCTCTCTTCGACGCCGACCATATCGAAGTCGCAACCGACGCTTCGCGCAACTCCAGAGTCGGCACCTCTGCTCGCGGATCTGTAGTTTCGCCTGTAAACACGCAGTGATTCGTGGTCTCGCAGGTCACAGATCGCAGTGACTCTTGGTCTTGTCGGTGTCGACACTGGTGCATTTGCTGGGCTTCTGCGTGGATATAGTGACGGTGATGACATGGGAGGAGGTGAATTTGGCATGGCAGGTTTGGGGATTTTTGTTATGTCGTGGCCCGTGGGTGGTGGTTTGTGTTTTGGTGGTTGTCGTGTGGCTTGGTGATGGTGATGAACGGGGATGGTGGTGGTTCTTGCAACGACAATGGGGTTGGAGATGGTGGAGGTGGCGGGTTTGGGGGTTTTTTTTTTAGATGGTGGTTGTGGTACAATGCAGTGCAGTGTGGTGATGTCTATATTGTTGGCGACGACGGGGTTGGTGGTGGATCTGGTGGCGACGTTGGTGGTGGTTTTTTTGGTGTGTTTGGTGGTGGCAATGGATCTGGTAGCAACTATTTTGTTGGTGGTGGTGTCGTGGTATTGGTGTTGGTGGCGATAGGGCGAGGGTGGTTGCAAGAGACGGTGGTGGTAGTGGAGTTGGTAGTGGTGATTGACTATTTCACTTGTGACTTTCAAATTCGATCATTTGTTATAAAAAAAAGTAATCTGTGACATCAAATTTAAAAATATGTGACCTGTAACTTATAATTTTTCGGATTTGTGACCATCTATGATCTATAGTTTTTCGATCCGTGACCTCGACATATTCTGCAACTTATCAAAATTGCGATTTGTGATCTCGAAAAAATATGTGACCAATTAATTTGATGATATGTGATCGGTAAATAAATTTGTGACTTATAATTGTGAATCCATGACCATTCATCGTATAATATACGTGACTTTATTATTATTATTTTATAAATATTTTTAATTAATTAGTGAAAACCTGATTATTGTATTAATGAAACTTGTAACTGGATTTTGAGTTATGCATACTTAACACCTGATTTGTGAACTCTTCTTCCATATTTCTTCATTTTCGGATTGAATTATTGGATCAGATATTCAATAATATAACAAATCGGATATAAATTTAACAATTAAATATCCAATGAATTATCATACCAAATAATTATTCTTTTTAAATCAGATCGGATCAGATATAAGCAGATCCGATCCATATCCTATCTATCCACAACCCTCATCTCTAAGCATTATATTGAATTTAAAATGCATTTTAAAGAATTTAAGAAGCATCCAATCTTGGATCAAAACAAATCACATATCATTAATCGAGTATAAAAATCTAGTAATTATTGAATAACTCATATATAATAAAGTTCAGATCCATCTGCCATTGAATTTAGTGTAAGGTCCAACAAAATGCTCATACCAAATGAAATGAAATATGAATTTAATGTTCATTGATCCACATTTGAATATTAATTATTTATTTTATCTCTTAGTATCGAGACTATTTTTATATCCTTCTATTTTTTCCATCGATTGGAAAAGTGTCTGTCTAGTATATGCATTTGCAGATTCTTGTAACATAAGAAATCTATAGTGTGTAAAATGTTTCATTAATTTTATCATTAAATCATTATCACAAGATTTGAACCATTTTTGGTTTGGAGATGGAGATATATACGGTTTATAAATTTTTTAAAGTCGGTCAATTAATTGTCAAACAAGAATTTTGTATAACATATATGTTTTTAAAAAAGTAAATATTTTTTTTAAGTGACATTTAAGCACAAATAAAAATGTTTAATTTTTCATTATTTCCCTTTTTAAAGTTATTGATAGTTTGGTGTGTGGAAAAGGAGAGTTTGGGAGTCTAAAAGGTGTAGAAAACTGTTATTTATTTATTTATTTATTTATTTTTGATTTATTTCATTTTTTTTATTTTATTTGATTGGAAGGATGAATGTCTCTTTAGAAAAAATATTTTTAGAATTGTTCATCGAGCAATCTAGAAACGAAAACACAGCATTTTGGTTGCCAAAACCACCAGATCCAACCACCATTAGTCTCGCCTCATTCCTCTCTACAATCTCCAACCAACTACCAACTACCAACTACAAATCAACAGAAAGCAAACAATTCAGCCCAAAAAAAATGTCGTACACCAATTTTCGGTCGGAATCTCCGCCTCCGACGACATCCAAGGTCGCGTAGCACCACCGGTCGATTGCCCACCACAAACCGATCCCAACTATGGCCCCCATTTACCACAAACAACAATTCAACAATTTGAATTAAACCTAGAAACAAACCCGTCGCGAGGCCGTCCAACAGAATCCGAATGTTGCATATTTCGGCGTCGTCTGGTCGACACATGGTTGCGGACCACATGGGTTGAACTACTCTTCACCTGGCGCACCTTGTCCAGCCATGGGTCAGCCCCAATTTCACCCAGAACTTGACGAATTTTGCCAGCCATGGGTCAATTGTTTTGCCCAATTTCGCCCATAACCTTGTCGAATCATGGGTCAAAATTTTGTCCAAATGTGGCTCTACCACTGGATGACGCTGAGGGGGTTTGAGTGATGCTGGGATTTGGTGGTCTAGGTGGTGGAGGTTGTCGGTTTGTGAGGTAGAAGAAGGTGTTGGAAGGGGCAAAAATCTCATTGGCTGGAGAAGAGAAAATGAAGGAAAAAAAAAGAACGTGTTTTCAATTTTCATGTTTTTAGAAACTTTTTTTTTTCAAAATAACAAAAACAACGTGTTTTTAGTAATTTCAAAACAGACACTCAAAACACAAAATTCAAAATGAAATTCAAAACTCAAAACTAAAAACTCAAATACGAAGAGAACAACCCTTATGTTTTACAAAATGGGACCAAACATGGGCTAAGTAATTGGCTATAACTCTCCCTTGTTTGAGCCCCATTCTTGTTATTAAAAAAAAGGAACATTTTTGAATAGTATATTGATGAAAAAAGTGTAGTTGAAAATAAAGAAAAGTCATGAATTTACGTGTAATACTATTTTATTGAAAAATGTGTGATTGAAGTAAGATCAAATAAAAAATTGGGCTCAAACAAGGACAATGTCTTTGTTTGATCCCCATTTTCATTAAAATATATTTTTCAACAATGATTTGACATCATTTTAACTGCACATTTTTCAATAAAATAATATTACACGTAAATCCAAAATTTTTCCTTATTTTTTAACCAAACATTATTCATCATAACACTATTCCATAATGTATTTTTTAAGAAAAATGAGGCTCAAACTACCCCATATCTATTAAGTTTTCCTTGACACTGGCGGTTAATAAAATCACCTGGAGAATAGTGTAATTATAAATTTCGTACACAGAATTGACTGTGTGACAATATATTATACAATATTTTAATTTTTTTTCCTTTTAATGTATTATATAGTACTATCAATCCTTCCTGCGAATCATGTTACATCTATAATAAAATCAATTGACTCTATAAACAATTATCAAAATTCAACGTAAAATTTTGCAAAAGATTTCCATAATAATTAACATTTTCATAATGGTACACACATGAATATAAACCACATGCTATGGCCAATTTCTATACCAACCAGACCATGCGGAAACCAAGCCACTAATTCCAAGTGTAACAGCATGGTTACAAAAGGGATTAGGTTCAATATCAGCCAATGCAATAATCAAATCTGCTAAATTAGCTGCAATAGCCATTAATCTCATCACCCTATCAACCCTAATTTTCTTGATATTTTCCTTTGAATCCTTGGATTCTTCCATTGACTTGGTAATCTTCCTTTCTGTCTTAATCCCCTCTTGAATGAGTATAAAATCAGATATGATGAAAAATATGTAACCAAAGGACTCACCAAATGCTGATATGAAACTCATCCTCTTAGCCAAGTTTGCATCCAAAACACCAATTCTTGACAGCCAAAGAAAGTGGTCAAAGAAGAAGTAGACCATTTCACCGGCGTTTGAAAGCACAGCGAGCAACCGGAAAGTCATGGTGGGGCCCGGATTCCGTCTTATCGCGTTGAAGCCAGTAAGAAACCGTCCACTTCGAAAGGCCTTCCGGCTTAGACCGGCCGCCACTTCCCATTTCTTGGCCCTGGTGGCTACATGGGGGTGTGTTTTATCGACATGCCAATGAACAAGTTTCGATACATACTGAAAAGTTTTGACAAGTTTGTCGATGCCATCTCTCTTTGCTAGAAAGATTACAAGCTTGTCTACTGTGTCATTCATGGTTGAGAGTTGCGGTAGGAAAAAAAATGAGATTATTTGATTAAAATGTGGAGGAACTCAATTGGGATTGCTGAAAGAGTGTGTACTGAGTAAAAAACGGAGGACAGCCACAAAAATTGTTTTTTTGGATAGAACAAAATTGTATACTTGGTTGGACAGTATCCTTTTGTCTTCAGCAGTTTTTATTTGTTGATATTTAAACTATTATCAATTACAAGGCCTTGGTTTTTTTTCTTGGTTCAAACTAGAGAACCATTATTATCTTTGCCAAAAACAATTTAGTCATTTATATTACTTTGTCAATTATATATTTTGAATAAGGATAATACTTCAAGCACTTGGTGTCAGATGAGACTGAATAACTAACAGGTAAGATTGTAATATCAATTTTTTCTTCTTCCAGTTTTGCCATCCCATTTAGAGTTTGTCTACTTGTACACTGTGAGACCCCCTTATGAGGGGTTCTTCTACACCAGGGTGTTACCCTGGTGTACAACTAGAAAAACCTCCCAATTAAGTCATAAGGACATATTCGGTATGAGTACTTAACAATCAACTAATCAATATTTTAACTTTATATTTCTTTCTTGATTTTTTATGTACTATTATGCAATCAACTCATTTAAATAATTTGTAAGAGCACGTGATTGATACACTAAACTAGTCAAAATTGGACATCGATGACAATTGAGAAATTCAATCATGCATCTTCCATAATGAAGTGATAAATAACTTTTAGGGGTGTGTTCAATTTAAACTTTTAGAGATTGAAAAAATTAAGGTATATTAAATTTAGATTTTTTAAGATTCCATAAAACTCTGGGGATTGAGATATTCGATATAAACTTTTATAAACTTTTCAAAAGTACTTAAAGTCATGATGTATTTAATCAAGACGATTAAAAAGTCACGAGTATTCTAAATATAAATAACTTTTATGGAATTTTATAAAAGTTTATGGAGCATTAAATTTAAAACATTAAGTAAAATAATGATAATTAAAAATAAAAAACTCACAATTTGTCTTTCATTCATCCCCACAAGGTTTTGAAAGACTTTAAAACAAAAAGTCTTTGAATATGTATTTTTTGTCCTCTCAATATTTTTTCTTCCATCTTCTCATTCACGAACCCTAGAGCTATGAAAAATTAATTTATTATTGATCATCTACTGATTATTTTTGTTTTTTCCTCTCCTTTTTAATCATTTCTTCCTATTTTTTTACAAAAAAAAAAAAATCAAATCAAATCAAATTGTAATTAAAAAAATTCTACCGTATTTTTCTCTTTTCTTTTTATCCAAATTTTCAATGAAAATGGATGAATTTGAAATTAAATTTTATAATATTTTATAGAAAGACAATTTGGCATATTAACTGTTGGATTTTGATACCCAATGAATCTCGGATTATATTGTAAACGTCAGATTGAATTTTATTTGCATTGACCAATTAGTGAAATTGTTACCAACAACCAAGTCCAAATGCTCGACCTCAAAACAACGTAGACTGCTAGAAGTAGCTTAAGAAATTAATGCTAATTACGGTCTGTATATATTTACTTATTGGATGGTTTTGAATCTTGGTCCATTTAAACCCTTTATTGGTCCAATTAAAGCCTAACATATCCTATATATATGTTGTCTTTGCCTTGACCATTGTGTGTGTGATTTGTGTATGAAAGTGGGAAAAACGTGGCTGCCCTCCTACAGTGAAAATCGATTGCCTTTTATGGAGAGAAAAATTGGTGACTTCATTTTTGTATTTTGAGCTCTTCTCTTGCTTTTTTCCTTTGTTTTTCCCATGTCTTTGAGTTGCCAATCATCACCGTTATCTTATCATTTGTTGATGAGATTGAGAAGCAATTAAGGTGAATATATTGATTGTAGGTTGGAGCCATTTGGATTAATTATTTGGTAAAGAAAAGTAATGTGAAACTGAGCTTGAAAAAATGCCATTTAGAAGATCATTGGAGCTAGCTTTTGAGACAATTGGTATCAGAACTTCAAAGTGGTAGATTTGGCTAAAAAATTTGACCAAAAACTTGATACAAAATCGAACAGAAAACAAAAAAGGACCAGTCCAGTTTTCTTCAATCTGACCGAATCAGTTTTATGTAATGTTGAGCCAATCCAGTGATCGGTTGGTGAAACGGGGGCCACCTCCATTAAGTGCAAGTGGAGGAAATCCTGGAAGTTAGGAACATGACCTACAACGGCGATACGTGGGGGCCATGTACTAAATCTGTTGGCCGCATGGCGGCGCATGAGCAGAAATTTGACAATGGTTTCTTCTGGCAGTATGTTTCTAACGTTATTTCTAAATTTTGCTATTATTAGCTTTCTGTTTCAGGTTATACATTGAAGTCAGGACAATTTTGCCCTTTGAGCGTTTGAAATTTGATCGTGGAGAATAGATTACTGTGACTGCTGGAGACTTAGGACGAATAGTGACGGCTCTAAAGTTGTGAATTCATGTCTCTCGTTATTTACAAACTCAGATTAGTCTGTTATGGTATATTGGCTTATCCCGTTTAAATTTCAGCATTAGCGCGTAATAATAAGATTGGGATTAGTGTACAGGATAACCATTACTTGTACTAAAAATCTAGGAACTACTTGCCATAGTTGAAGTGTTGGTTTTGATTACAAGTTGGTAATTACTTTTATGCTTTAGTTTTTGTTTAGTCACTATGTGATACTACATTGCGTAAGAATTTAAATTATTGTTGACATACCTTGTGTTCCATTGATTATTCTGTTAAAATATCTGGACTTGATCCGTTTAAACATTCTCGGGAATCTAGAATGGTATATAATGTGGCCTTAGAATTACATTGTGTGACCTATTTGTGCGCTTTAGTTTTATTTTTCAAAATGTCTTCACAATTCAAAATTGAAATTTTCAATGAAAAATGAGATTTTTCAATTTGGCAATAAACGATGAAGGAGATTTTGGTTCAAAAAAATGTTTCAAAGTCATATATGGCAATTTTTCTACAAATTTGACAGAAGCACAGAAAGAAAAATATGTTGAACTTGTTTACATTTCAATTATTTTACATCTATTTGACACTATTTTAAGAAAAGGAAAACGTGATTCTATTGAATAACTTTGCAAAAAAGTTGGAGGACTTATATTTGCTTAAATCAACTTCTAATAAATTGTATTTGCTCGAAAGATTTTTCAATTTTAAAATGGGTCCTTCAAATGATTTTGATGACAGTTTGAAGGTTTTTAGCAAACTTATTCAAGACATTGTTAATCATGATGAGAAGGTGTTTGAAACATATAAAGTCATTATCTTGTTTAATTCTATGTTTGACTCATATAAGGAGGTTAAGAATGCGATAAGTATGGTAGGAACCCACTAACACCTAAGATTGTTATTGATTCTCTTAAAAGTAAAGATATGAAAATAAATGCTAAAAAAGAGTATAATGGGCTTGTTGAGTTATATATGATGGAGAGTAGAATAAAGTTTAAGCAAATGAATTTGTGTAAAGCTCAAGATAGCAGTGATTTGAATAGTGACTCGATTAATGAGGGTGGTGAGAAGCAGGGAGAGGGTTGGACAAATCTAGTGATAAGTGGTGTTATAGATGTAGTATGCCTGGACATCTTGTTAGGGATTGTCCCAAGAAAAAAGATAAACAGAAAGGTAAGATTAGAGGTGAGACGAATGTGACTATAGGGACGAGTGATGACCCTAGTGTGGTTTATTGAGAGTAAACCTAGTTATTGCATGTGCATATTTGTGTAATCCTTTCTGCATGTTTGCGATTGCTTAATTCTGTTACATGGTATATAACATTTCAATGTGTTTGATATGTGCATTTACATGAATTTGAGAACAATTCGACTACTTTTTGTAATTATTTTCATGCATAGTGGGTTGGAATGTACTAACAGTAAGTATGTTATGTGTCTTTTGTTAAGGTGTAGTATAGATGTCTAGAGGTATATTGGTGGTATGTACCAGAGATGTAGAATGTGATATTTAGATCACGAGTGGAGATTTGATTAAATGTTGAAATCCTTTATCTATGAAGGCCTTTATCAGGTGGAGCGTGAGATAGACACTTCTATATCTTCTATTAGTTAAGGACCCATTATTCACTTAGGTTCGAAGAAGTGATGTAATGATAGAGAGTTATCCCATGGACTCAGGATCTATTATGATTTATCACTTAGATATGCG
>NW_019235175.1:0-2263 GCF_002742605.1 Olea europaea var. sylvestris
ATTGGAATCGAGCCAACGAAACGTGGTTTACGATTTCATGATAACTTCGGGTTCGATCATTTTCGACGAATTGCTAGTCTAATTCGATTGGAATCGAGCCAATCAAAAGTGATTTTCGGTTTCATGATAACTTCGGGATTGAACATTTTCAGTGAATTGCTAATATAATTATATTAGAATCGAGCCCATGAAAGTGTCTTTCGATTTCATGATAACTTTGGGTTTGATTGTTTTCTAAAAATTGCTTGTCTTATTCGATTGGATTCAAGCAAATGAAAAGTGGTTTTTGATTTCATGATAACTTCGGAATTTATCATTTTTGGTAAATTGCTAGTCTAATTCGATTGGAATCAAGCCATTGAAAGGTGGTTTCGATTTCATGATAACTTCGGGTTTATTCGTTATTGGCGAATTTGTTTGTCTAATTTTATTAGAATCGAGCCAATGAAAGTGGCTTTGAATTTCATGATAACGTCAGGTTTGTTCGTCTTTGGCAAATTGCTAGTCTAATTCGATTGGAATCGGGCCGATGAAAAGTAGTTTTTGATTTCATGATAACATCAGGTTTGTTCATTTTTAGCGAATTGCTAATATAATTATATTAGAATCGAGCGAATGAAAAGCGGTTTTTGATTTCATGATAACTTCGGGTTTGGTCATTTTCGACGAATTGCATGTCGAATTCGATTGGAATCGAGCCAATGAAAAGTGGTTTTGATTTCATGATAACTTCGAGTTTGTTTGTTCTTGGCTAATTTCTAGTCTAATTCGATTAGAATCAGGCCAATGAAAAGTGACTTTCGATTTCATGTTAACATCGGGTTTGTTCGACTTTGGGAAATTGCTGGTCTAATTCGATTGGCATCGAGCCAATGAAAAGTGGCTTTCGATTTCTTGATAACTTTGGTTTTGATCATCTTCAAAAAATTGCTAGTCTAATTCGATTGGAATGAAGCCAATGAAATGTGGTTTTTGATTTCATGTTAACTTCGAGTTTGATAGTTTTCGGCAAATTGCTAGTCTAATTTGACTGGAATCGAGCCAATGAAAAGTGGTTTTTGATTACATGATTATTTAGGGTTTGTTCATTTTCGACTAATTGCTAGTCTTATTCGAATGGAATCGAGCCAATGAAAAGGGGTTTTTGATTTCCTGATGACTTCGGGTTTGATCATTTTCGACGAATTGCTAGTCTAATTCGATTGGAATCGAGCCAATGAGAAGTGGTTTTGGATTTTATGATAACTTCGGATTTGATCGTTTTCTATAAATTACTAGTCTAATTCGATTGGAATCGAGCCAATGAAAAGTGGTTTTTGATTTCATGATAACTTCGGGATTTATAATTTTTGGCAAATTGCTAGTCTAATTCAATTGGAATCGAGCCATTGAAAAGTAGTCTTGATTTCATGATAACTTCGGGATTGATCATTTTCAAAAAATTGCTAGTCCAATTTGATTGGAATCGAGCATATGAAAAGTTGTTTTTGATTTCATTATAACTTCGGGTTTGTTCATTTTTGGCGAATCGCTAGTCTAATTCGATTGGAATCGAGCCAATGGAAAGCGGGATTTGATTTCATGATAACTCCGGGTTTCATCGTTTTGGGCGAATTGCTAGTCTAATTTGATTGGAATCGAACCAATGAAAAGTGGGTTTGGATTTTATGATAACTTTGGGTTTGTTTGTTGTTGGCGAAATGCTAGTCTAATATGATTGGAATCGAGCCAACGAAAAGTGGTTTTTAATTTCATGATAACTTCGGGTTTGTTCGTTTTTGGCGAATTACTAGTCTAATTCGAATGGAATGGAGCCATTGAAAAGTGGTTTTTGATTTCTTGATAACTTCAGGTTTGATCGTTTTCAGCTAATTGCTAGTCTAATTCGATTGGAATCGACCCAATGAAAAGTGGGTTTTGATTTCTTGATAACTTCGGGTTTGATCATTTTCGGTGAATTACTAGTCTTATTCGATTGGAATCGAGCCAATGAAAAGTGGCTTTCAATTTATTAATAACTTCGATTTTGATCGTCTTCGAAAAATTGCTAGTCTAATTCGATGGGAATGAAGCCAATGAAATGTTGTTTTTGATTTCATGATAACTTCGAGTTTGATCGTTTTCGACAAATTGCTAGTCTAATACGATTGTAATCGAGCCAATGAAACGTGGTTTTTGATTTCATGATAACTTCGGGTTTGATCATTTTCGGCTAATTGCTAGTCTAATTCGATTGGAATCGAGCTAATGAAAAGTGGCTTTC
>NW_019235176.1:0-2263 GCF_002742605.1 Olea europaea var. sylvestris
AATCCCTCATAAGTCACGATGAAGTGGTGAGTTCAATGCCAAACGGTCGCTACATTTCCAAAATGTTCTTATGGGCCCAAAGCGGACACCGTGTGTAAAAGTTACGCTCAATTCTTCATCCGTCGACCCTCCAAGCGTTCTAAATATACAAGCGCTCATTCTTTCGAGGAATGGCCAGAATCCCTCGTACGTCACGACGAAGTTGTGAGTTCAATCGAAAACGGTCGCTACATTTCGAAAAAGTACTTATGGGCCCAAAACGGACACCTTGTGCAAAAATTACGCTCAATTCTTCGTACGCCGACAATCCAAGCGTTCCAAATATGCAAGTTCTCATTCTTTCGAAAAATGGCCGAAATCCCTCATACGTCACGACGAAGTGGTAAGTTCAATCCAAAATCGTCGCTACATTTCCAAAAAGTTCTTATCGGCCCAAAACGGACACCGTGTGCAAAAGCTACGCTCAATTCTTCATCCGTCGGCTCTCCAAGCGTTCATAACATACAAGCGCTCATTCTTTCGAAGAATGGAAAAAATCCCTCGTACGTCACGACGAAGTTGTGTGTTCAATCCAAAACGATCGCTACATTTCCAAAAAGTTCTTATTGGCCCAAAACGGACACCGTGTGCAAAAGCTACGCTCAATTCTTCGTACCTCGACAATCCAAGCGTTCCAAATATGCAAGTTCTCATTCTTTCGAAAAATGGCCGAAATCCCTCATACGTTATGACGAAGTAGTGAGTTCAATCCAAAATGGTCGCTACATTTCCAAAAGTTCTTATGGGCCCGAAACGGACACCGTGCGCAAAAGTTACGCACAATTCTTCGTCCGCCGACTCTCCAAGCGTTCAAAATATACAAGCGCTCATTCTTTCGAGGAATGGCCAAAATCCCTCGTACGTCATGACGAAGTTGTGAGTTCAATCCAAAATGGTCACTACATTTCCAAAAAGTAGTTATGGGCCCAAAACGGACATCGTGTGCAAAAGTTACGCTCAATTCTTCATACGCCGACAATCCAAGCATTCCAAATATGCAGGTGCTCATTCTTTCGAAAAATGGCCGACATCCCTCATACGTCACGACGAAGGGGTGAGTTCAATCCAAAACGGTCGCTACATTTCCAAAAAGTTCTTATGGGCCCAAAACGGACACCGTGTGCAAAAGTTACTCTCAATTCTTCGTCCGCCGACTCTCCAAGCGTTCAAAATATACAAGCGCTCATTCTTTCAAAAAATGGCCAAAATCCCTCGTACATCACGACGAAGTTGTGAGTTGAATCCAAAACGGTGGCTACATTTCCAAAAAGTTCTTATGGGCCCAAAACGGACACCGTGTGCAAAAGCTACGCTCAATTCTTCGTCCACCGACTCTCTAAGCGTTCAAAATATACAAGCACTCATTCTTTCAAAGAATGGCCAAAATCCATCGTACGTCACGACGAAGTTGTGAGTTCAATCCAAGATGGTCGCTACATTTCCAAAAAGTACTTTTGGGCCCAAAACAGACACCGTGTGCAGAAGTTACACTCAATTCTTCGTACGTCGACAATCCAAGCGTTCCAAATATAAAAGTGCTCATTCTTTCGAAGAATGGCCAAAATCTCTCGTACGTCACGACAAAGGTGTGAGTTCAATCCAAAACGGTCGCTACTTTTCCAAAAAGTTCTTATGGGTGCAAAATGGACACCGTGTGCAAAAGTTATGCTCAATTCTTCGTCCGTCGACTCTCCAAGCGTTCTAAATATACAAGTGCTCATTCTTTCGACAAATGGCCGAAATCCCACGTACGTCACGATGAAGGTGTGAGTTCAATCCAAAACGGTCGCTACTTTTCCAAAAAGTTCTTATGGGTGCAAAATGGACACCGTGTGCAAAAGTTATGCTCAATTCTTCGTCCGTCGACTCTCCAAGCGTTCTAAATATACAAGTGCTCATTCTTTCGACAAATGGCCGAAATCCCACGTACGTCACGATGAAGGTGTGAGTTCAATCCAAAACGGTCGCTACTTTTCCAAAAAGTTCTTATGGGTGCAAAATGGACACCGTGTGCAAAAGTTACGCTCAATTCTTCGTCCGTCGACTCTCCAAGCGTTCTAAATATACAAGTGCTCATTCTTTCGAAGAATGGCCAAAATCTCTCGTACGTCACGACAAAGGTGTGAGTTCAATCCAAAACAGTCGCTACATTTCCAAAAAGTACTTATGGGCCCAAAACGGACACCGTGTTTAAAAGATACGCTCAATTCGTCGTACGCCGACT
>NW_019235177.1:0-289 GCF_002742605.1 Olea europaea var. sylvestris
GATTGATCGGAAACAAAAATCGCGCCGGGGCAATTTCGTCATTTTTCGCGACGGTGTCGGAATCGGCTAAAATTTGAATGATTGATCGGAGAAAAAATCGCGCCGGGGCAATTTAGTCATTTTTCGCGACGGTGTCGGAATCGGATAAAATTTGACTGATTGATCGGAAACAAAAATCGCACCGGGGGCAATTTCGTCATTTTTCGCGACGGTGTCGAAATCCACTGAAATTTGACAGATTGATCGGAAACAAAAATCGCGCCGGGGCAATTTCATCATCTTTCGCGAC
>NW_019235177.1:531-2262 GCF_002742605.1 Olea europaea var. sylvestris
AATCGCGCCGGGGGCAATTTCGTCATTTTTCGCGACGGTGTCGAAATCGGCTGAAATTTGACTGATTGATCGGAATAGAAATCGCGCCGAGGGCAATTTCGTCATTTTTCGCGACGGTGTCGGAATCGGATAAAATTTGACTGATTGATCGGAAACAAAAATCGCACCGGGGGCAATTTCGTCATTTTTTGCGACGGTGTCGAAATCCACTGAAATTTGACAGATTGATCGGAAACAAAAATCGCGCCGGGGCAATTTCATCATGTTTCGCGACGGTGTCGGAATCGGATAAAATTTGACTGATTGATCGGAAACAAAAATCGCGCTGGGGGCTATTTCGTCATTTTTCGCGACGGTGTAGAAATCGGCTGAAATTTGACTGATCGATCGGAATAAAAATCGCGCCGAGGGCAATTTCGTCATTTTTCGCGACGGTGTCGGAATCGACTAAAATTTGACTGATTGATCGGAAACAAAAATCGTGCCGGGGCAATTTCGTCATTTTTCGCGGCGGTGTCGGAATCGGATAAAATTTGACTGATTGATCGGAAACAAAAATCGTGCCGGGGCAATTTCGTCATTTTTCGCGGCGGTGTCGGAATCGGATAAAATTTGACTGATTGATCGGAAACAAAAATCGTGCCGGGGCAATTTCGTCATTTTTCGCGGCGGTGTCGGAATCGGATAAAATTTGACTGATTGATCGGAAACAAAAATCGTGCCGGGGCAATTTCGTCATTTTTCGCGGCGGTGTCGGAATCGGATAAAATTTGACTGATTGATCGGAAACAAAAATCGTGCCGGGGCAATTTCGTCATTTTTCGCGGCGGTGTCGGAATCGGATAAAATTTGACTGATTGATCGGAAACAAAAATCGTGCCGGGGCAATTTCGTCATTTTTCGCGGCGGTGTCGGAATCGGATAAAATTTGACTGATTGATCGGAAACAAAAATCGTGCCGGGGCAATTTCGTCATTTTTCGCGGCGGTGTCGGAATCGGATAAAATTTGACTGATTGATCGGAATAAAAATCGCGCCGAGGGCAATTTCGTCATTTTTCGCGACGGTGTCGAAATCGGATAAAATTTGACTGATTGATCGGAAACAAAAATCGCGCCGTGGGCAATTTCGTAATTTTTCGCGACGGAGTCGAAATCGGCTGAAATTTGACTGATTGATCGGATTAAAAATCGCGCCGAGGGCAATTTCGTCATTTTTCGCGACGGTGTCGAAATCGAATAAAATTTGACTGATTGATCGGAATCCACTGAAATTTGACTGATTGATCGGAATAGAAATCGCGCCGAGGGCAATTTCGTCATTTTTCGCGACGGTGTCGAAATCGAATAAAATTTGACTGATTGATCGGAAACCACTGAAATTTGACTGATTGATCGGAAACAAAAATCGCACCTGGGGCAATTTCGTCATTTTTCGCGACGGTGTCGAAATCCACTGAAATTTGACAGATTGATCGGAAACAGAAATCGCGCCGGGGCAATTTCGTCATTTTTCGCGACGGTGTCGGAATCGGATAAATTTTGACTGATTGATCGGAAACAAAAATCGCGCCAGGGGTAATTTCGTCATTTTTCGCGACGTTGTCGGAATCGGATAAATTTTGACTGATTGATCGGAAAAAAAATGGCGCCGGGGTAATTTCGTCATTTTTCGCGGCGGTGTCGGAATCGGATAAAATTTGACTGATTGATCGGAAAAAAAATCGCGCCG
>NW_019235178.1:0-2262 GCF_002742605.1 Olea europaea var. sylvestris
TCGCGAAAAATGACGAAATTACACCCGGCGCGGTTTTTGTTCCCGATCAAACTGTCAAATTTGAGCCCATTCCGACACAGTCGCGAAAAATGAAGAAATGGCCCCCCTGCGCGATTTTTGTTTCCGATCAACCTGTGAAATTTAAGCCCATTCCGACACAGTCGCGAAAAATTACGAAATTGCCCCCGGCGCGATTTTTGCTTCCTATCAACCTGTCAAATTTAAGCCCATTCCGACACAGTCGAGAAAAATGACCGAATTGCCCCCGGCGCGATTTTTTGTTTCGGATCAACCGGTCAAAATTTAGACCATTCCGACACAGTCGCGAAAAATGAAGAAATTGCCCCCGGCCCGATTTTTGTTTCCGACCAACCAGTCAAATTTTAGTCCGTTCCGACATCGTCGCGAAAAATGACGGAATTGCCCTCGGCGCGATTTTTTTTTCCGATCAACCTGTCAAATTTTACCCCATTCGTACACAGTCGAGAAAAATGACGAAATTTCCCCCGGCGCGGTTTTTGTTTCCGATCAACCTGTCAAATTTGAGCCGATTCCGACACAGTCGCGAAAAATGACGAAATTGCCCCCGGCGCGGTTTTTGTTTCCTATCAACCTGTCAAATTTGAGCCCATTCCGACACAGTCGAGAAAAATGACGAAATTGCCCCCCGGCGCGATTTTTGTTTCCGATCAACCTGTCAAATTTAAGCCCATACCGACACAGTCGCGAAAAATTACGAAATTGCCCTCGGCGCGATTTTTGTTTCCGATCAACCTGTCAAATTTGAGCCGATTCCGACACAGTCGCGAAAAATGACGAAATTGCCCCCGGCGCGGTTTTTGTTTCCTATCAACCTGTCAAATTTGAGCCCATTCCGACACAGTCGAGAAAAATCACGAAATTGCCCCCCGGCGCGATTTTTGTTTCCGATCAACCTGTCAAATTTAAGCCCATTCCGACGCAGTCGCGAAAAATTACGAAATTGCCCCCGGCGCTATTTTTGTTTCCGACCAACCTCTCAAATTTTAGCCCGTTCCGACATCGTCGCGAAAAATGACGGAATTGCCCCCGGCGCGATTTTTGTTTCCGATCAACCTGTCAAATTTTACCCCATTCCTACACAGTCGAGAAAAATGACGAAATTTCCCCCGGCGCGGTTTTAATTTCCGATCAACCTGTCAAATTTGAGCCGATTCCGACACAGTCGCGAAAAATGACGAAATTGCCCCCGGCGCGGTTTTTTGTTTCGGATCAACCGGTTAAAATTTAGACCATTCCGACACAGTCGCGAAAAATGAAGAAATTGCCCCCGCCCGATTTTTGTTTCCCACCAACCAGTCAAAATTTAGCCCGTTCCGACATCGTCGCGAAAAATGACAGAATTGCCCCCGGCGCGATTTTTGTTTCCGATCAACCTGTCAAATTATACCCTATTCCTACACAGTCGAGAAAAATGACGAAATTTCCCCCGGCGCGGTTTTTCTTTCCGATCGACCTGTCAAATTTGAGCCCATTCCGACACAGTCGCGAAAAATGACGAAATTGCCCCCGGCGCGGTTATTTGTTTCGGATCAACCGGTCAAAATTTAGACCATTCCGACACAGGCGCGAAAAATGAAGAAATTGCCCCCGGCGCGATTTTTGTTTCCGATCAACCTGTCAAATTATACCCTATTCCTACACAGTCGAGAAAAATGACGAAATTTCCCCCGGCGCGGTTTTTCTTTCCGATCGACCTGTCAAATTTGAGCCCATTCCGACACAGTCGCGAAAAATGACGAAATTGCCCCCGGCGCGGTTATTTGTTTCGGATCAACCGGTCAAAATTTAGACCATTCCGACACAGTCGCGAAAAATGACGAAATTGCCCCCGGCGCGGTTTTTTGTTTCGGATCAACCGGTCAAAATTTAGACCATTCCGACACAGTCGCGAAAAATGAAGAAATTGCCCCCGGCGCGATTTTTGTTTCCTATCAACCTGTAAAATTTGAGCACATTCCGACACATTCGAGAAAAATGACGAAATTGCCCCCCGGCGCGATTTTTATTTCCGATCAACCTGTCAAATTTAAGCCCATTCCGACACAGTCGCGAAAAATTACGAAATTGCCCCCGGCGCGATTTTTGTTTCCTATCAACCTGTCAAATTTAAGCCCATTCCGACACAGTCGCAAAAATGGACGAAATTGCCCCCGGCGCGGTTTTTTGTTTCGGATCAACCGGTCAAAATTTAGACCATTCCGACACAGTCGCGAAAAATGA
>NW_019235179.1:0-2262 GCF_002742605.1 Olea europaea var. sylvestris
AATTCGCCAAAAATGAACAAGCCCGAAGTTATCACGAAATCAAAAACCACTTTTCACTGACTCGATTCCAATCGACTTTGACCAGTAATTCGCTAAAAACGAACAAGCCCGAAGTTTTAATGAAATCAAAATCAACTTTTCGTTGACTCAATTCCAATCGAATTAGACTAGCAATTCACCAAAAATGAACAAACCCGGAGTTATCATGAAATCAAAATCCATTTCTCATTGACTCGATTCCAAAAACGAACAAACCCGAAGTTATCATGAAATCAAAAACCACTTTTCATTGACTCGATTCCAATCGAATTAGACTAGCAATTCGCCAAAAATGAACAAACCCGAAGTTATCATGAAATCAAAAACCACTTTTCATTGACTCGATTCCAATCGAATTAGACTAGCAATTCGCCAAAAATGAACAAACCCGAAGTTATCATGAAATCAAAAACCACTTTTCATTGACTCGATTCCAATCGAATTAGACTAGCAATTTGCCAAAAATGAAAAAATCCGAAGTTATCATGAAATCAAAAACCACTTTTCATTGAAACGATTACAATCGAATTTGACTAGCAATTTGCAAAAAATGAACAAACCCGAAGTTATCATGAAATCAAAAACCACCTTTCATTGACTCGATTCCAATCGAATTAGACTACCAATTCGCCAAAAACGAACAAACCCGAAGTTATCATGAAATCAAAAATTACTTTTCATTGACTCGATTCCAATCGAATTAGACTAGCAATTCACCAAAAATGAAAAAACCCGAAGTTATCTTGAAATCAAATACTGCTTTTCATTAAATCGATTCCAATCGAATTTGACTAGCAATTCGCCAAAAATGAAAAAACCCGAATTTATCAAGAAATCAAAAACCACCTTCCATTGAATCGATCCCAATCGAATTTGACTTACAATTCGCCAAAAACGAACAAACCCGAAGTTATCATGAAATCAAAAGGCACTTTTCATTGACTCGATTCCAATCGAATTAGACTAGCAATTCGCTAAAAACGAACAGGGCCGAAGTTTTCAAGAAATCAAAAACCACTTTTCATCGACTCGATTCCAATCGAATTAGACTAGCAATTCGCCAAAAAATGAAAAAACCCGAAGTTATCATGAAATCCAACACCACTTTTCATTTATTCTATTCCAATCGAATTTGACTAGGAATTTGCTAAAAACGAACAAGCCCGAAGTTATCATGAAATCAAAAACCACTTTTCGTTGGCTCGATTCCAATCGAATTTGGCTAGCAATTCGCCAAAAACGAACAAGCCAACAACGAACAAACCCGATTCGAATATAATTTGACTAGAAATTCGCCAACAACGAACAAACCCGAAGTTATCATGAAATCAAAAACCAGTTTTCATTGACTCGATTCCAATCGAATTAGACTAGCAATTCGCCAAAAACGAACAAGCTCGAAGTTCTCATGAAATCAAAATCCACTTTTCATTGACTCGATTCCAATCGAATTAGACTAGCAATTCGCCAAAAACGGACAAGCCCGAAGTTCTTATGAAATCAAAATCCACTTTTCATTGGCTTGATTCCAATCGAATTTGACTAGCAATTCGTCTTTTTTTTCAGGCTGACATTGTGAAGGGTGTTGCGACTTGGGCTTAAGTCATAAATGCAGGCATCTATAAGAACTCTGTAATAACTAGATCTTCAAATTTAAGGACGTTTAGATGATGAAAATTATTCAATTTATAATCTTTCTTGCATTAATAAATGGAATTTGGTGCAATATATGTTGAACACTCCCCCCACCCCCACCCTCTCTCTCCCCTCCTCCTCTCTCTCTTCAGAGGAGCTTAACTGCATTCGGTTCTCCAGGAACAATTTAGGCCACGGTTTGGCTGAAAGCCCGGGAACCAAAAAGGCTATTCCAGCCTTTTCTTTCCGTAAGATTTCCAAGCTTTATTTGTTAGGGTTAAATTTAAGTGCGAATACCTTGAGGAATGTCATTTTCCTTTTCTGGGCCAGAACTTTAGGAAAGCCCATTACTCCTCCTAAAACATATCTCAAACACAAGAACCAACCCTTACCCACTATGCCACCTTCTGTATACTCCTCCGAGGCCAATGCATAGCTTCGAATATAATTTGACTAGCAATTCGCCAAAAACGAACAAGCCCGAAGTTTTCATGAAATCAAAATTCACTTTTCATTGACTCGATTCCAATCGAATTAGACTAGCAATTCGCCAAAAATGAACAACCCCGAAGTTTTCAAGAAATCAAA
>NW_019235180.1:0-2262 GCF_002742605.1 Olea europaea var. sylvestris
CTCCTTCGTTTGGGCCTCCGAATAATTAATTTTCGAATTAATTATGTCAGGTTGAAGAAGTGCTGGACAGAAAATTAACAAAGAAAAATCGCACCAAGGGTAATTTCGTCATTTGTCGCGATGGTGTCAGAATGCGCCGAAATTTGGCAGGTTGATTGGAAATGGCCTCCGAAATTGGACTCGGAGCACAGACCCAGGATCACGGGATTTTAGCCAAACTCCTTCGTATGGGCCTCTGAATAATTAATTTCCGAATTAATTATGTTAGGTTGAAGAAGTGCTGGACAGAAAATTAACAAAGAAAAATCGCACCAAGGGTAATTTCGTCATTTGTCGCGATGGTGTCAGAATGGGCCGAAATTTGGCAGGTTGATTGGAAACGGCCCGCGAAATTTGACTCGAAGCACAGACCCGAGATCAAGGGATTTTAGCCAAACTCCTAGATTTGGGCCCTCGAATAATTAATTTCCAAATAAATTATGTAAGGCTGAAGAAGTGCTGGACAGAAAATTAACAAAGAAAAACCGCACCCGGTTCAATTTTGTCATTTGTTGCGACGGTGTCGAAATGCGCCAAAATATGGAAGGTTGATTGGAAACGGCCCGCGAAATTTGACTCGGAACACAGACCTGGGACCACTGGATTTTAGCCGAACTCCTTCGTTTGGGCCTCCGAATAATTAATTTTCGAATTAATTATGTCAGGATGAAGAAGTGCTGGACAAAAAATTAACAATGCAAAATCGCGCGAGGGGCAATTTTTTCATTTTTCGCGACGGTCATGGAATGGGCCGAAATTTTGTAAGTTGAATGGAAACAGCCTGCGAAATTTGACTCGAAGCACAGACCCGGGATCACAGGATTTTATTCAAACTCCTTCGTATGGGTCTCCAAATATTTAATTTCCGAATTAATTTTGTTAGGATGAAGAAGTGCTGGACAGAAAATTAACAAAGCAAAATCGCACCAGGGGCAATTTTTTCATTTTTCACGACGGTGTCGGAATGTGCCGAAATTTAGCAGGTTGATTGGAAATGGTTGGTGAAATTTGACTCGAAGCACGGACCCAGGATCACGGGATTTTAGCCAAACTCCATCGTTTGGGCCTCCGAATATTTAATTTTCGATTTAATTATGTCACGTTGAAGAAGTGCTTGACAGAAAATTTACAAAGAAAAACCGCGCCAGGGGCAATTTTGTCATTTGTCGTGACGGTGCTAGAATGTGCCAAAATTTGGCTGGTTGATTGGAAACGGCCCGCGAAATTGGACTCGGAGCACAGACTCGGGATCACTGGATTTTAGCCAAACTCCTTCGTTTGCGCCTCCGAATAAATAATCTCCGAATTAATCATGTGAGGATGAAGAAGTGCTGGACAGAAAATAAACAAAGCAAAACCGCACCAGGGGCAATTTTTTCATTTTTCGCGACGGTGTCGGAATGGGCCGAAATTTGGCAAGTTGATTGGAAACGGTTGGCAAAATTTGACTCCGAGCACAAACCCGGGATCACGGGATTTTAGCCAAACTCCTTCGTTTGGGCCTCCAAATAATTAATTTCCGATTTAATTGTGTCAGGTTGAAGAAGTGCTGGACACAAAATTTACAATGAAAGACCGCACCAGGGGCAATTTTGTCATTTGTCGTGACGGTGTCGGAATGTGCCGAAATTTGGCAGGTCAATTGGAAACGGCCCGCGAAATTGGATTCGGAGCACAGACCCGGGATCACGGGATTTAAGCCAAACTCTATCATTTGCGCCTCCGAATAATTAATATTTGAATTAATTATCTCAAGATGAAGAAGTGTTGGACAGAAAATTAACAAAGCAAAACCGCACCAGGGGCAATTTTTTCATTTTTCGTGACGGTGTCGGAATGGGCCGAAATTTTGCAGGTTCATTGGAAACGGCTTGCGAAATTTGACTCCGAGCACAGACCCGGGAACACGAGATTTTAGCCAAACTCCTCGAATTGGGCCTTCGAATATTTAATTTCCGAATTAATTATGTCAGGTTGAAGAAGTGCAGGATAGAAAATTACAAAAGAAAAATCGCACCAGGGGCAATTTCGTCATTTGTCGCGATGGTGTCGGAATGCGCCGAAATATGGAAGGTTGATTGGAAACGGCCCGCGAAATTTGACTCGAAGCACAGACCCGGGTTCATGGAATTTTAGCCATACTCCTTCGTTTGGGCCTCCGAATAATTAATTTTCGAATTAATTATGACAAGTTGAAGAAGTGCTGGGCAGAAAATTAACAAA
>NW_019235181.1:0-2262 GCF_002742605.1 Olea europaea var. sylvestris
CATAATAAATAAGGAAATTAATTATTCGGAGGCCAAAATGAATGAATTTGGCTAAAATCCCGTGATCCCGGGTCTGTGCCCCAAGTCCAATTTCGCGTACCGTTTCCAATCAACCAGTCAAATTTCGTCCCTTTCCGACACCATCGCGAAAAAATGACAAAATTACCCTTGGTGCGGTTTTACTTTGTTAATTTTCTGTCTAGCACTTCTTCAACCTGACATAATTGATACGGAAATTAATTATTCGGAGGCCCAAACGAAGGAATTTGACTAAAATCCTGTGGTCCCGGGTCTGTGCCTCGAGTCCAATTCCGCGGGCCGTTTCCAATCAACCTGCCAATTTCTGTCCATTACGACAACGTCGCGACAAATAACAAAATTGCCCCTGGTGCAATTTTGCTTTGTTAATTTTTTGTCTAGCACTTCTTCAACCTGACATAGTTAATAAGGAAATTAATTATTCAGAGGCCAAAACGATGGATATTGGCTAAAATCCCGTGATCTCGGGTTTGTGCCCCAAGTCCAATTTCACGGGCCGTTTCCAATCAACCTGCCAAATTTCACCCCATTCAGACACCGTCGTGAAAAATGACAAAATCGCCCCTGGTGCGATTTTGCTTTATTAATTTTCTGTCCAGCACTTCTTCAACTTGACTTAATTAATAAAGAAATTAATTATTCGGAGGCCCAAACGAAGGAATTTGGCTAAAATCCCGTGATCCCGAGTTCGTGCGTCGAGTCCAATTACGCGGGCCGTTTCCAATGAGCCTGCTAAATTTTGTCCCATTCCGACACCGTCCGACAAATGACAAAATTGTCCTTGGTGTTGTTTTGCTTTGTTAATTTTTTGTCCAGCACTTCTTCAACCTGACATAATTAATACGGAAATTAGTTATTCGGAGGCCCAAACGAAGGAATTTGGCTAAAATCCCGTGATCCAGAGTCTGTGCCTCGAGTCTAATTTCGTGGGCCGTTTTGAATCATCCTGTGAAATTTCGGCCCATACCGACATCGTCGCGAAAAATGACAAAATCGCCTCTGGTGCGATTTTTCATTCTTAATTTTCTGTCCAGCATTTCTTCAACCTGACATAATTAATAAGGAAATAAATTATTCGGAGGCCAAAACGAAGGAATTTAGCTAAAATCCCGTGATCTCGGGTTTGTGCCCCGAGTCCAATTTCGTGTTCCGTTTCCAATCAACTGGCCAAATTTCGGCCCATTTCGACGCCGTCGCAAAAAAATGACAAAATTACCCATGGGGCTGTTTTACTTTGTTAATTTTCTGTCCACCACTTCTTCAAACTAACATAATTAAAACGAAAATTAATTATTCGGAGGCCCAAACGAAGGAATTCGGCCAAAATCCCATGATCCCGAGTTTGTGCCCCGATTCCAATTTCACGGGCCATTTCCAATAAACCAGTAAAATTTCGGCCCATTCCGACACCATCGCGATAAATGACAAAATAGCCCGTCGTGCGATTTTTTTTGTTAACTTTCTGTCCAGCACTTCTTCAACCTGACATAATTAATACGGAAATTAATTATTCGGAGGCCCAAACGAAGGAATTTGGCTAAAATCTCGTTATCCCGAGTTTGTGCTTCGAGTCCAATTTCTCGGGCCGTTTCCAATCAACCCGCAAAAATTCGGCCCATTCCGACACCATCGCGACAAATGACAAAATTGCCCCTGGTGTGGTTTTGATTTGTTAATTTTCTATCCATGACTTCTTCAACCTCACATAATTAATAAGGAAATTAATTTTTCGGAGGCCCAAATGAAGGAATTTGGCTAAAATCCTGTGATTCCAAGTCTGTGCCCCGAGTTTGATTTCGCGGGCCTTTTCCAATCAATCTGCCAAATTTCGGCTCATTTCGACACCGTCGCAACAAATTACAAAATTGCCCCCTGGTGTGGTTTTGATTTGTTAATTTTCTGTCCAGCATTTCTTCAACCTGACATAATTAATGCGGAAATTAATTATTCGGAGACCCAAGCGAAGGAATTTGGCTAAAATCCCGTGATCCAAGGTCTGTGCATCGAGTCCAAATTCACGTGCCGTTTCCAATTGACCGGCTAAATTTCGGCCCATTCCTACACCGTCGTGACAAATGACAAAATTAAACCTGGTGCTGTTTTGCTTTGTTAATATTTTGTCCAACACTTCTTCAAACTGACATAATTAATATGAAAATTAATTATTTCGAGGCCCAAACGAAGGAATTTGGATAAAATCCCGTGATCCCGGATCCGCGCCCC
>NW_019235182.1:0-2262 GCF_002742605.1 Olea europaea var. sylvestris
CGCTTCTGTCTTCAACGAGTGGAATATCAATAGAAAATGTTCTTGAAGTCATGATATCACTCTCTTTCGACTTAAAGAAAGAACACACAAATGCGCATATAGTTTTGAAACTACGCAGACATTATATTTATTTATACATATTTAATCATCAGTGTTCTAAATTCCAGGTTGTTTGACTCAGCAAAAGCTCTAGCCTTTAGCAATGTACCAACTCGTGAACAGGTGATTGTGGATCTATGTATCTATAAACTCGTAACTTGGTAATGCAGACCACTTTATTTAGCCCTCGTTTGATTTCCATTATTTTCAAAATGTATTTTTCTCTCTTATTTTCAACCACACATTATTCAATAAAATAACATTACACGCAAGTTTAAAACTTTTTCTTATTTTTTAACCACACATTCTCCATCAAATCACTATTACAAAATGCATTTTTGACAAATAATGTGGCTCAAACAGGCCCTTAATTATTTTATCATTATCTGCCACCTATCGTTGTAGCCTGGTAGTCTTTGTGTTTACCTGTCACTACCACATTCAACATGTTGCAGGTGAAAGATGCCATATTTAAAACTCTGATAAGGAATGGGATGTTTGATGACGCACACATCAGGCTCACCCTGACTCGTGGGAAGAAGGTAGGCAGATGCTATTCTTATTTTGGTTCCCTCCTTGTAGAAGAGGCAAATTTTGAAATATTTATGTAACTTGGAGTTGCTGTTATACAAGTGCAATATGACATAAATGGTCGATTGGTAAATTCTGAAGAAGCATAAGCCATATTTAGGTCCTGGTGAGAGTGTAGAATACAGAGAGCTCTCCTAATAAATTGTTAAACTTTCTGTTCCTCCAAAAGTGCCCCAACTAAGCCTTTTGGTGATAATTATATGCTTATTGTAATTCCTTCCTGATTATCTTTATGGTTATGGTGCAAGTGCTAATTTGGGAGGGCCAAGAAAACATTTTCCTCTGCTAAGAATAGGACTTAAATCACTAGCAACATGGAAATAATCCTTTCCCCACTTGGCATTCCCTTGGTCAAAAAAAGAAAATTTCTCATAAAAGAAAGTTTGTTATAATACCCCTAAGCTAACTGGACTGCGATATGCTAATGTAGTATATATAGCTTAAACTGATCATGTTCTGTTTGAATTTTACTCCACTTCCCTCAAAGAAACAAATAAAATAGAACAGAACTGAGGTACTTAAATGTTTAGATTATCAAAATCTTGTGGTTGCACTGATAGGAAAATAGAAGAAAATGCCTTGCGGCCTGGTACGCACACTATCACTGACAATTCAGTGTTCAGTACTTAAATATTGCTGGTCATGACAAAAAAACCACAAACTAAGCTTTATTCCCATAGTTAAATATGGGCAAAGCAAGGAATAAGATATTGCAGTATTGAACTGCCAATACTTCATTTTCATACCAACCATGTTTCTTGATACTTTTTATAGCCAAAGGATTGCATTCATGGATATATTTGCATTTGCTATGTTTAATGGTATATATATTTCCATATAAATTCCCCCGTTTTGACATCCGGAACCTCCTGTTCCCTGGATGTATGTTTCCAAAAGTCTTACTTGGGTGTTCCACATTTATAATTTGTAGCGTAGATTATAACATTGGTTTATGCTTTCAGTCATCCTATTGTCTGGTTTTCCAGGTAACTTCTGGAATGAGCCCAGCACTAAACCTTTATGGATGTACTTTAGTCGGTAAGATACATGTGTTTATTATCTTACATAAGTAGCATTGTCTGTGGCATATGCTATGACAGAGTTGAGGCTATATAACTGTTCAGCTATAATGACCAGTTTTTAAATCTTGGGTGGTCCGTGGGCATCTGCAATCCCATTCCCCCTTCTCATTTCCGAAAGATCATGTATCTGATGAATGAACATTTTCCATAGAACAAGAGTGTAAAACAACCAATTGAGACTAAAAATCATGTTCCACATTTTACATCAATGGCAAAACATAAGCTCTATTTATTTATTTTTATTTATCTCCTTTGACTTCCTCCTTAACCATTCCCGACGAGAAAATGTTGATGTAACATAAATTTATAAGCTAAAAAGATCTCATCAAATTGTCCAAAGAATTAACGAAGTTGCACTATGTTTTCAGCAGGAGATGAGAAATAACTTTCTTGGACCTTTCTGTAATGCACCCGATTCATTAAGTTCTCGTTTTCTCAAATATGATGGAACCTTGTTGAAAAGAGTTTATTGATATATTGGAGTCTGTCT
>NW_019235183.1:0-181 GCF_002742605.1 Olea europaea var. sylvestris
TTATTTCCGATCAACCTGCCAAATTTCAGCCGATTCCGACACAGTCGAGTAAAATGACGAAATTGCCCCTGGCGCGGTTTTTGATTCCGATCAACCTGTAAAATTTTAGCCAATTCCGACATAGTTGCGAAAAATGACGAAATTCACCCGGCACGATTTTTGTTCCCGATCAACCTGTCAA
>NW_019235183.1:446-739 GCF_002742605.1 Olea europaea var. sylvestris
CCCGATCAACCTTTCAACTTTTAGCCCATTCCGACACAGTCACGAAAAATGACGAAATTGCGCCCGGCGCGATTTTTGTTTCTGATCAACCTGTCTAATTTTAGCCCATTCCGAAATCGTCGCGAAAAATGACGAAATTGCCCCTGGCGCAGTTTTAGTTTCCGATCAACCAGTCAAATTTTAGCCCTTTCCGACACAGTCGAGAAAAATGATGAAATTGTCCCTGGCGCGATTTTTATTTCCGATCAACCAGTCAAATTTCAGCCCATTCCGACACAGTCGCGAAAAATGAC
>NW_019235183.1:905-2262 GCF_002742605.1 Olea europaea var. sylvestris
CAATTTCGACACAGTCGCGAAAAATGACGAAATTGCCCCCGACGCGATTTTTGTTTCCGATCAACCTTTCAAATTTTAGCAAATTCCGATTCAGTTGCGAAAAATGACGAAATTGCCCCGGCGTGATTTTTGTTTCGGATCAACCTGTCAAATTTCAGCCAATACCGACACAGTCGCGAAAAATGACGAAATTACCGCCGGTGCTGTTTTTGTTCCCGATCAACGAGTCAAATTGTAGCCAATTCCGACACAGTCGCGAAAAATGACGAAATTGCCCCTGGAGCTGTTTTTGTTCCCGATCAACCAGTCAAATTTTAGCCACTTCCAACACAGTCGCAAAAAATGACGAAATTGCCCTCGGCGCGATTTTTGTTTCCGATCGACCTGTCAAATTTTGGCCAATTCCGACACATTAGCGAAAAATGACGAAATTGCCCCCGGCGCAGTTTTTGTTCCCGAACGACCAGTCAAATTATAGCCAATTTCGACACAGTCGCGAAAAATGACGAAATTGTCCCCGGCGCAGTTTTTGTTCCCGATCAACTAGTCAAATTTTAGCCAATTCCGACACAGTCATGAAAAATGACGAAATTGCCCGCGGCGCGGTTTTTGTTCCCGATCAACCTGTCAAAATTTAACCAATTCCGACACAGTCGCGAAAAACGACGAAATTGCCCCAGGCGCTGTTTTTGTTCCCGATCAACGAGTCTAATTGTAGCCAATTCCGACACAGTCGCGAAAAATGACGAAATTGCCCCCTGCGCGATTTTTGTTCTCGATCAACCAGTCAAATTGTAGCCAATTCCGACACAGTCGCGAAAAATGACGAAATTGCCCCCGGCGCGGTTTTTGTTCCCGATCAACCAATCAAATTTTAGCCAATTCCGACACAGTCACGAAAAATGAAGAAATTGCCCCCGGCGCGGTGCTGTTTTTGTTTTCGATCAACCAGTCAAATTTTGGCCAATTCCGACACAGTAGCGGAAAATGACGAAATTGCCCCCGGCGCGGTTTTTGTTCCCGATCAAGGAGTCAAATTGTAGCCAATTCCGACACAGTCGCGAAAAATGAGGAAATTGACCCCGGCGCGGTTTTTGTTCCCGATCAACCAATCAAATTTTAGCCAATTCCGACACAGTCACGAAAAATGAAGAAATTGCCCCCGGCGCGGTTTTTGTTCCCGATCAACTTGTCAAATTTTAACCAATTCCGACAAAGTCACGAAAAATGACGAAATTGCCCCCGGCGCTGTCTTTGTTCCCGATCAACAAGTAAAATTGTAGCCAATTCCGACACAGCCGCGAGAAATGACAAAATTGCCCCTGGCGCGATTTTTGTTCCCGATCAACCAGTCAAA
>NW_019235184.1:0-1922 GCF_002742605.1 Olea europaea var. sylvestris
CGTCGAGGTAATTTCGTCATTTTTCGCAACGGTGTCGGAATGGGCCCAAATTTGGCTGATTGATCGGAAACAAAAATCGCGCCTGGGGCAATTACGTCATTTTTCGCAACGGTGTCGGAATGGGCACAAATTTGACTGATTGATCGGAAAAAAATCGCGCAGAGCGCAATTTCGTCATTTTCGCGACGGTGTCGGATTGGTCCCAAATTTGGCTGATTGATGGGAAACAAAAATCGCGCCGGGGCAATTTCGTCATTTTCTGCGACGGTGTCGGAATCGGCTAAAATTTCACTGATTGATCGGAAACAAAAATCGCGCCGGGGGCAATTTCGTCATTTTTCGCGACTGTCTCGGAATGGGCCCAAATTTGGCTGATTGATCGGAAAGAAAAATCGCGCCTGGGGAAATTTCGTCATTTTTCGCGATGGTGTCGGAATCGGCTAATATTTGAGTGATTATTCGGAAAAAAATCGCGTCGCGGGCAATTTCGTCATTTCTCGCGACGGCGTCGGAATGGGCTCAAATTTGACTGATTGATCGGAAAAAAATCGCGCCGAGGGTAATTTCGTCATTTTTCGCAACGGTGTTGGAATGGGCCCAAATTTGGCCGATTGATCGGAACAAAAATCGCACCGGGGGCAATTTCGTCATTTTTCGCGATGGTGTCGGAATCGGCTAAAATTTGACAGATTAATCGGAAAAAAAATCGCGCCGCGGGCAGTTTCGTCATTTCTCGCGACGGCGTCGGAATGGGCTCAAATTTGACTGATTGATCGGAAACAAAAATCGCGCCGGGGGAATTTCGTCATTTTTCGCGACGGTGTCGGAATCGGCTAAAATTTGTCCGATTGATCGGAAACAAAAATCGAGCAGGGGGGAATTTCGTCATTTTTCGCGACTGTCTCGGAATGGGCCCAAATTTGACTGATCGATGGGAAACAAAATCGCGCCGGGGACAATTTCGTAATTTTTCGCGATGGTGTCGGAATCGGCAAAAATTTGACAGATTAATCGGAAAAAAAATCGCGCCGCGGGCAGTTTCGTCATTTCTCGCGACGGCGTCGGAATGGGCTCAAATTTGACTGATTGATCGGAAAAAAATCGCGCCGGGGGTAATTTCGTCATTTTTCGCAACGGTGTTGGAATGGGCCCAAATTTGGCCGATTGATCGGAACAAAAATCGCGCCAGGGGCAATTTCGTCATTTTTCGCGATGGTGTCGGAATCGGCTAAAATTTGTCAGATTAATTGGAAAAAAAATCGCGCCGCGGGCAATTTTGTCATTTCTCGCGACGGCGTCGGAATGGGCTCAAATTTGACTGATTGATCAGGAAAAAAATCGCGCCGTGGGTAATTTCATCATTTTTCGCAACGGTGTTGGAATGGGCCCAAATTTGGCCGATTGATCGGAAACAAAAATCGCGCCGGGGGCAATTTCGTCATTTTTCGCGATGGTGTCGGAATCGGCTAAAATATGAAAGATTAATCGGAAAAAAAAATCGCGCCACTTGCAATTTCATCATTTTTCGCGACGGCGTCTGGAATGGGCTCAAATTTGACTGATTGATCGGAAAAAAATCCCGTCGAGGTAATTTCGTCATTTTTCGCAACGGTGTCGGAATGGGCCCAAATTTGGCTGATTGATCGGAAACAAAAATCGCGCCGGGGGCAATTACGTCATTTTTCGCAACGGTGTCGGAATGGGCACAAATTTGACTGATTGATCGGAAAAAAATCGCGCCGAGCGCAATTTCGTCATTTTCGCGACGGTGTCGGATTGGGCCCAAATTTGGCTGATTGATAGGAAACAAAAATCGCGCCGGGGCAAATTCGTCATTTTTCACGACGGTGTCGGAATCGGCTAAAATTAGACTGATTGATCGGAAACAAAAATCGAGCAGGTGGCAATTTCGTCATTTTTCG
>NW_019235184.1:2085-2261 GCF_002742605.1 Olea europaea var. sylvestris
AAAAAAAATCGCGCCGCGGGCAATTTCGTCATTTCTCGCGACGGCGTCGGAATGGGCTCAAATTTGACTGATTGATCGAAAAAAAATCGCGCCGAGGGTAATTCCGTCATTTTTTGCAACGGTGTTGGAATGGGCCCAAATTTGGCCGATTGATCGGAACAAAAATCGCGCCGGGG
>NW_019235185.1:0-48142 GCF_002742605.1 Olea europaea var. sylvestris
CCGTGTATCCAATCTCTTCCTAGTAACACATTGTAACTAGTAGGACCATCTATTATAAAGAAGACTGTGGTCCTAGTAGTTGTCTCTATAGTTATGTCCAATGGCATAACTCCCTTAGTCGAAGTTGCTCCTCCATTGAAACTCGTAAGGATGACTTCTGTTGGAATCATGTCACCTTTTGTCTTTGCAAATTTCCTCATCATCCTAGATGGAATGGTGTTTATAGCTGCTCCATTATTGACAAGCACTTTTGCCACAGGGATGTCGTTAACTAGAGCTTTAACGTACAATGACCTCAAGTGTTTAGTCAATTTCATGGCTGACCGTTTAAAAATAACGTTTTCGGCAGCCTCTATTTCTACTTCCTGCTTGTTTTCTGTCGAATTATCCCCCTGTGATAAATCGATGTGCAGCATATCGTGTTAAGCCTCTGTTTCTTGAATTCCCCCCTTATTATTTTCTAATGCTTTCTCATCAGTTACCCAACCTGTGGGAGGGGACATTATTCTTGGAGGTGATCCATACTTTTCAGAGCGAGGCACTCTCCTCTTCCTTTTGAGCGTCCCGTACAGTACATAGAAATCGAAAGGACGTCCAGATGGTTCTCCCAACAAGTCTACTTCGCGAACTCCCTCTCAATGTAGTTGCTTCAATAGAGTATTGTGCGATACTCCTCTCCTTCTTCTTTATGCTTCTCGGTCGATTTCTTCTTCGATGTCTGTCATCTCGTCGTCTTCTTCGTCATTGTAGGCCTCTCCAGAAGTTTGGCCTTCTTCACATTCCAGCACGCAAGCCTCTCATTCGTTGTCCTCCCTTTCTTCTTCTTCTTTTTCTTTATTCTTGAATTCATTGGCCAGTAAGTAATTATTAGCCACGACAGGAGGTAACGTACGAAACTGGATAGTAAGGGGCTGATCTGGATCTTCTCCATCCCTTCTGTCTCGCTCAAACTTTGATCTCCCAGAAGAAGTCTCTGGCAGTTCTTTCATTGATTCATCTGTACTGGTCTCTTCACTATCTTTGAGAACATTTTGATTGGCTTCATTGAGTAGTTTAGGCGCTTTAGGATGTGGCACTCCCTGTAGCTGCCTCATCATTCATCCATAGTTTCGTTAGAAATGCTTTTGTTGGGTTCTAGTCATCTCATCGAAGGGTACTGCTCTTCCTGCATTATACTGGAACGAATGCCATACATTTGGCCGGCGAGATTGCGGCTTGAATGTTCTCCCATTATCTACTGGCCTGAATTGCCTTTCAAAAGGCGGTCCTTTATAGAATGATGTACCTCGCCCTCGACCAGGCTGAGTGTTTGGGAAGAAGGTAAGACGATGGGGATGCTGCCATATCCTTAGTTTCTCCGTGTTCCCACTCACTTCTCTTTTACATCTTGCACACAGGACGTCTTTGTCCTTTTTTGGCTCTTTCCCCTTGATTCGTTCAAAGACATTGGGATGTGATACAGGGTCCTCTTCTCCATCATCTATGACCAACTTGAATTTTGGCAACTTGTTTTTGAAACCAAATGTCACAATGTTCACTCCAAGTGGCTGTGGAAAAGGATTTTCATCCACTGTCATCTTCTTCTTATCGTTGAACGTAATTCGTCCTGATTCAATGGCATCCTACAATACATGATGAAAAACCAAGCAATTGTTAGTCAAATATGACATGCATTATGCCACTTACAATATTTTTTATCCTTAATTTGTTCAGGGTTTGGCAATTTATGCTTATCGCTCAGCTTTATCTGCTTATCCCTATATAATTTATCAAATATAAGGTCAGCTTTGGTTACATCGAACGAGAACGTTCTAGCCTTTATGTTTCCATCTTTCATGGGCTCATCTTTGCCTGATGGTCTAGGTTTAGCCATTATAGGATAAGTATACTTGTCTCCTTTGACCAATTCGGCCAAACACATTTTGGCTTGATCGTATGACTCATCGCTGATGGTATGAACGTCAAAATTTGGGTCTTTGTAATAAGTCCCTTTACTAGAATTTTTCATCTGCTATTCTTCTCTTATCAGTTGTTCATACCTAATCACATTCGCACTCAAATGGAAAAGGTCTGGAAATTCCTTGTCTTGGAATTTCTTTTTTAAATCAAAGCTCAAACAACCCTGAGCGATTTTGACAAATTCTTTTTCAGGTAGAGGTACAAAACACTTGCTTCTTGCTATTTTGAACCTTTGGAGAAAACTTTCTGCCCATTCATTTGGCATTTGACGTAGATTCGCCAAATCAGTCAAAATGACTTCAGACTCAGTTTTATAAAATTGAGTGTGGAATAATTGTTCCAATTGTTGCCATGTTTGAACAGAGTTCGCTGGCAAGTTGATGAACCAGGAGAAAGCTACTCCTGTTAATGAACTAGGGAAAAGCCTCATTTTATGGTAATCAGTTACATCACCACTTTGCAATGTGATCGTCCTATGTGTTCTAGAGTAGACACCTCTCCTAAACCGGTAAATAGTGAGAATTCTGGCATTTTATACCCTCTAGGCCATAGATATACTTGGTCTATCCAATCAGGATATGACTTTGTGTAAGTCGGCCTAATGACAGGACGCACCCCAAAAGTCATCTGATCCTGTACGATTTCCATAATCTGATTCCTCAACATGACGTTGGAGTCATATGAAATTCCTATAGGTTGATTAACCGGTTGATTTGCATGAGGTCTAATGTTTGGTCCTTGATTGGCAACAAAGTTACCATGATTAGGGCCATTACCATTAGCCTGAACATCTATTCCCTCATTAACACGTGGGGTATTCTGTCCATTGTTTAGGACATTATCTCTTACATTTGGATTACCCCCAAGCTAGGCGTACCACTACCATTGTTCTGATTTGGCACTGCACCACCCCCTTGGTTTGAAGTAGAGGGACCAGAAAGTGGTTCTATCCCTTGATTCGGGTTTAAGACTGAGGGATTATATCCCACAATTGTCCTAGTTTGAAAGTGGTTTGCAAGAGGCATAACCGGTTGACATATTTGGCCTACTAACTTATTCATTGTTTCGTTCAAAATGTTTAGTTGTTTGATCATGTTGTCATAATGTGCATTCCCATTTTGGGTAAATCTTTCCATATTATAAATACTTCGAAGATTTACCTGTTCAACGACATCTTGTGTGAGTTTTCCAAGTAGTGCACGCATGGTTCGAGGACTCAACTCTGTCATTGGTTCGTAACGACTGTTATTGCTCTGATTCTGTCCATCTGTTCGTGGAGAGGCATGCTGCTCCTCATATCGCTCGATCACAGACTAGACTCCTCCCTGACTTGCTGCTTCCTTATCGGATTTCTGAGGCATATTGTTTCACATTTTGTATTTTCAACACCAAACACCACAGTCCCATTGGGCGTGCCAAATTGTTTCGCGCAGGTTCGTCGCTAACAATTAAAAGGGATCAAACGATTGTGTAAGGGACAAACCTCTTGAGACAAAGTCCCAAAAATGAGTGTTCTTTATTGGCGATGACTTTACAATTGGAAATTAAAAACCATATGCCTCCAAGGGGTGCAAGCACACGAGTTACTGAAAGAAGTGTTTAAATCTAAGCTAAGAAATTTAAAATTACATGTTCTCTGTTCGAGAGTTTTTTGATTCGGGGTCTATTGCTTTATGTCTTTTCTTCATTTTATACTCCTTGGATGATCTCTTTGTGATCAACCGCCTAAAAATTGTTTGATCGTTCTATAACTGCCCACTTTCCTCGTAATAGCCAACTTGTCATGGAACTACTTTTTTTAACTGCTGCCATTACTCATCGTCGTTCAACCGTTTTCGATTGAATTTCTTGAATCGTGGAACGTGATAGGGCTGCTTAATAACTGTTTTGATAACAGCGCTTCTTAATAACCACAACACTTCATGTTTGCTAAGACCTTGGGCGACTCGAAGGTTTGTGCGAGAATAGAGTAGCAGTTCTGGGCGACTGCATGGCACTCCATTCGCTCAGGTCCTGGGCGATTTGCAAGCTTAGGCGATGGTGTTACCGCGTTCCCGGGCTTCCCTATTTGGGCTTTCATCCTAAATTGTCTGATTATGCTTCATTCTTTGGGCTATCTGATTTGGGAATCCTCCCATTGGGCTTCATTTCTTGGGCCGTTCGATTTGGACCGAATTTTTATGTGTCAAAATCTCTGATAATCACGCCCTCACATGGGATGCGTAGATCTCATGCGAATAAAATAATCTCAACCCCGATGTGTGTTTGTGCGTTCATCCCCATAGTCATCCATGGGGTCGTATAGTACGGATGTTTTACTTTTTTTTTTATTATTATTATTATTTTTTATGGCTCAGTTTTTTTATACAGTTTCAAGGGTCCACATTATCTACAAGATTGAGATATTTAAACAAATAAATTAAAGTGGGCGGTTTAATTGCTGAGAACTTGCTACGTGTACGGCTTCGTGTCATTCATGAAGATGAGTTCAAAACGGTAATGATACAGACGACAAATCGTCCATATCAGAACCTTCCATTAGGACAAATGCAGAAAACTACATGGCCAATTAATTTAATTCAATTCAAAATTAATAATTAATTTTAATTATATATTATATGGAGTTCATAAGTTCAACTATATATTTCATCAATTTTTTTATCATGATATATTAAAAATCCGATTTTATTTTGAGAAATTTATGATGTGGTGGATGTCATGGGCCTGCACATGGTGAAGATATTGACTAGGAATATGATATTAAGATGTTTGGGATCCATAAATACAAATTTTGCAGAAAATATATTTTAGAAAATAAATTTTTAGAGAATATGCGGTTAAAAAATAAGGAAAAAATTTGAATTTACGTGATATTATTTTATTGGAGAAAGTTGGGTTAAAAATAAGAGAGAGAAAAACATATTTTTGAAATAATGAAGCTCAATTCATATTCTCGGTTTAGCTAAACATATTGATAAAAATTAATGTGAAAACCAACAACAAATTTAATCATACAATTAATTTTTATTAATTTTTTAATCATATATTCCATTAATTATTATTAAAATATACTAAAAATATAACTTTTAGCTAAATCAAACCGGACTGTATTTCAAAATGAGTATACTTTGAAAAAGATGGTTATAATAGTTGCAAGGAGTCAACAAAATACCAAATATAATGACGACAGCATAACGTGGATATATGAAATATATGCGTCATAATTAACTTTATATTTTCAAATAATGAAGATCAGGTTGTAAACTTCCGGCTGTGCTTGTGTTTATTATTATTATTATTATTATTATTTTTCTTTCTTCTTCTTCTTCTTAATTTTTTTTTTATTTTTTTTTTGGAAATGACACGCTACATCGACCATATTTAAAAGAACAAACACGCGATGAACAAATGCAAAATAAATTTTTTAAAAAAATTTAAAATTTTTTAAAAAAATTTAAAATTTTTTAATTAATCCTTATAACTCAAACTAATATAATTTGGATATTATAATAAAATATTCATTACTCACGAGCATTTTGCACTAGAGCAGGAAAAAAATATAGATGAAAGTTCTATACAAACATTCAATGAAGATTATAAAGATGAACTTTTATCTCATTAGAATGGTAAGTATTATAGGGTGACAACAAAAATTTCATGTCAAGAATGTCTTGATAAAACAAAGATTAAATTAATTGGATAATTTTTTATTTCATTTTTTGATAGGGACATACATTCTATTCAATCTTTTTGACAAAAAAATTTAATGCAAATATTGATATCTACTATAAACTTATTCATCAATTAATTGACGTACTATGTTACTGAATTTACCAATGCATAGTAGATCATTTCTCCTGTAATATGTGATCGGATAATAAGGAGTTATATATAAAGAATAAATCTGATCATAAACTATTCGTACAAACAAGGCAATAAGTTCATTCTCTCCCCGTTCGTCCATGTGACGGTTGCTATCTACATAACCTAGAAAGCATTGTGAATTCGTTAATTAGATAGAGAAAGTACTTTGATTAGCAACCTTTCAAGTTGAACGATAGCACAACGGCTCTTCTAACTTTTAATATATTCTTGAATCCTCTATTTTTTTTTAAAAATAAATAAAAATAAATTGAGCTAATCAAGTAAGTCTCCATGAGTTGTTATGACACCACTAAATTTGAAACTTCAAACAAAAGTGCCAATTTGAATTCATCTCATAAAGGCTCCAAGAACCATGAGTACCTTTGAGCCCTAAAAAGTAATGCTAACAATCAAAACCCAGCCCCATCCCTCACTTTCAATATTCCCTGAAAAGTATAATTCCCCAAGAAGTATCATTTTCTTCCAAGATGTATCATTTTCTTACCCAAGGAGATTGTGACAGAGTGATGGATCACCTTTGGTCCTTGAATATTAGTCTTTTTCCAATAAAAATAAAAAATAAAAACAAATAAATAAATAAATAATGGTGGACAAATAATTAATTAAAATGAATTAATTAATTAATTAGGTTGATATGTATCTTGGTTATAACAGGAAAATATTATTAAATTTAGCATGTTATTTGATATTTTTACTATACTTATTAGATATTATTTTTTCTTTTCTATAATTCCGGTTTCCTCTTACAAATAGTTCTACACCAAATATTTGAGAAGTTATTTAACTAATAAAACAACACTTCAGATAATTGATTATTGATCTTCCGTAAGTAATAACGAGTTTAAATTAAATTAAGTATTTATATTAATTATTACAGTTAATTTGACAAGCTTAATGTATGTTTTAATGATTTATGAACTTATTTTAGTTCCAAAATTATTTATTAACTGGGGAATTTTTATTACTTAGGTTGGATAATTACATGTTATTATGTGAATTCCTAACGTCCCATTTTGTATCACCGATGTCTGAATATGAATGAAGCCACGTATAGATTCGGCCAACCTCTTATATTAACCACCATACTGTCGTCTACAACTTCAGCCGCGACGAGAAAATCAATCCATTAATGGCAGGTCAATCAAGAAAGTGGATGATCCTAGTCGCCACCATATGGATTCAGACATTTACAGGAACAAATTTCGACTTCTCAGCCTACTCGTCGGAGCTGAAGGCGGTTCTAGGGGTGTCACAGGTACAGCTGAACTATTTGGCCACCGCCTCCGACCTTGGGAAGATGTTTGGGTGGTCGTCGGGGCTGGCGTTGATGTACCTGCCGCTGTGGGCGGTGATGTTTACGGCGGCACTCATGGGGTTCATTGGCTATGGAGTCCAGTGGCTTATCATGCAGAAAGTCATTGCCTTGCCATATTTTGTGGTCAGTTATTCATAATTCTGCCTTCTATGTGGTATTTATTCAATTATAATTACTATTATTTATAACTCTACTCTGTCTTCCCGCTGAATAAGGATGTTCAACACGACGAATCACGTAATAGATTTTCTCCATTTTCAGTGAATGGACGCAGCTTAGAACACAGTGAAAAAAGGATTGAGAGTAGAAGTACTTCCCACATGACTATAATAAGTCCTTGATTGATTTAGCTAAAAAGAGTAGATATAAAATAATTACACATTTTATGGAATCCATTCTTTTATAAATTTTTTAATCGCATCTTTTATTAATATTTATAAAAATCTATTAAAATATGATTTTTAGAAAAATTATTCAGGGAGTAAGTTTACTATAAGTGTGTGTGTGTATATATATATTTATTATTATTTTTTTTTTTGTTCAAAGATTTGGCCAAAAAAAAATAGTGGGGGTAGCTAAAGGTCTATATATATATAAAGAAAGAAAGACTTCTACACCACAAATAAATTTTTTCATAATGGAAAGGGACAATGAAACAAAAACCTTAATAGCCATTCCAACCGCATTTGACCTTTAGGTACACCCACCATTCTTTTTTGGCCACATCTTTGAAAATATGTGTATATATATATATATATATATATATATATATAAAATTCATTTTTCGACATTCAACAAAATGGGGTCAAGAAAATTAGGTTTTCATTATGCATGTAACTAAAGTTGGTGGGTGTTTTATATTTATCCTTATAATATTCTGATCGTAGTTGTTTTCTAGAGTAATATTGATATTGTTAATTGAGTATTTTATTAGAACTTAAATGTCCATAAAAAAGCACTAAAGTGGAAAGAATTTACTTATTTGTTTTGTCTAATATAATTGACAGAGACATTGTAGCTGCATTCTCGAATAGTATTCTTATAGTAGTAAATCAAGATACTCTTTTACCTACAAAATGTGTCAATCAATAAGTTTATTATTGATTTAAGTATTCAAGATTTTTGTTTATTTTGGTAAAATTAAAGTGATACATATCATGCTTGATTTTAGGATTATGTTCTCAATGTTCATGAAATTTATCATTCATTGTGTATCTTGTCCAATTAACGATGCACAATTTTTAGATATATTGATGATATTATGTCCCTATTTGGTATAAATTAAAATCTAGATGTTAATATAAATCAAAGTCAACAATTTATTTTAACCATATATTTTATGGGTTATACAACTTTTCAATCATACATTTCATCAACTTATATCAAAATCTACCAAAAATCTAATTTTAATCCTGACAAATAGGGGCTATAAATATTTTGGATTGGACCACTTGTCGTGTAGTCTACTGAAGGCTATATAAATATTTTGTATTGATAATCAATAACATATGCACTACGTTAAAATAGATAAGTAGCTCGTGCATGTATTTGGGTTCTTCATTTACTTTCAATCTTATCTAGGTCTAACATATGTGTCTGTCGTAGTACAACTCAATTGGGTGCTTAGTCCCATTTAGGGATGTCAACGAGTTGAAATCAAGTTTGGATTCGATTCGAGTAAAATGGTGTGGGCTTTTTTTGGGCTAGAGTCGAGTCGAGCTTTGCTTAGCTTAAAAATCTAGGCTCGACCCACATTTTCGGCTCATTATGGGCCGAAAAGGGCAGGGGCCGGCTGGTCAGGGTTTTTCCTAGACGAGTCACAGGCGGTCCGAGCCGATAAGCTAAATTGACAACCTAGTTGCATCTGCCCTCTCTACTCTTCTTTTTGATAAATTTCTTCAATATAACGTGTAATATTGTTCCAAATAAACTTGTTGCAATTCATAAAGATAAAATTTGTATCTTGAACTTATGTTTAAAATGCAATATTACAGGTATTTTTACTTTGTTTTTTGGCTGGTTGCAGCATCTGCTGGTTCAATACAGTTTGTTTTATTCTCTGCATAAAGAATTTCTCAAGTAATCAACCACTTGCTCTTTCTCTCACAGTCAGTTTCAATGGCTTGAGCACTGCCTTTTACAACCTTGCTGAAAAATCACTTAACCCTTCATCAACCACATTGTATCTTCTTCTCAACGCTTTCATTCCGCTCTTGACATCTGTAGCAGCCCTTTTCCCTATCCTTTTGCAACCCCCAGTGGATGTTCTTTCGTCTGATGCTGTTAAACGCGATCAATTTATATTCATCGCTTTAAATTTGTGGGCTGTTGTGACGGGATTCTACCTTCTCTTCCTCCATTCTTTAAATGCAGCAACAGCTCGTTTCCTCTTTGCCGGTGCCATTTTTCTACTTGTTTTCCCTTTTGGTATCCCCGGTGTTATCTATGCTCGAGATTGGTTCCATCGCACAATTTACTCGAGCTTCCAACTTCCAAGCTCGGGTTTTATCCTTGTTGATGCCGATGATCTTGAATTTCATGAAGAGCTCCTGAGTCAAGAGAATAATGTAGACGATAGTACAGTTCATATAGTATCTAGACAAAACACGGGAACTAGTGAAGGGTGTTCCTGTGAGACTGTAATGAAGAAGGATTGTCTGACGGTGCTCGGGGAAGATCATAAGGCCCCAATCCTCCTTCGTAGGGTTGATTTTTGGCTATACTATCTTGCTTATCTTTGTGGAGGCACAATTGGGCTAGTGTACAGTAATAATCTTGGGCAGATAGCCCAATCACTTGGATATTATTCAATGACTTCAAGGCTCATTACAACGTATTCTTCGTTCTCTTTCTTCGCGCGCTTGCTTTCAGCTGCACCAGACCTCATTCGAACGTAAGTGAACAGACTGAAACTATATTTCATACTGACCTTAATTTCCAGGGTGAATTGCTAGTTTTCGGATACAAGATATCCATCCTAGTTACTATGGTTGTATTTGCCCTAACCTTTAGGCTTGTTATCTGGGAACTTGTTCAAAAATACTATAATGAAAGGAACATAAGAGTTTTTCGCTAGGCATTTGACCAAAATGTGTCTTCCTGTTACAAATTATATACAAAAGAATATGAGAATATCCTCTAACCAGGAAACTAAATTGTTTATAAGTCCCGAATCCCATCCTTTAGAAAACAGATCAACTGAATTGCTCTCGGAAGTACCCGTAAAATTGATGAGGTACATGTGCAGGAAGCTATACTTTGCGCGGACCGGATGGCTAGCCATAGCCCTTCTGCCAATGCCAATGGCCTATTTCTTGCTTGCCGTGAATAGTGGGGAGGCTGCAGTTCATGTTGGCACCGCCCTAGTAGGACTAGCCATGGGATTTATATTTGCTGCTGCGGTTTCAGTAACATCTGAGCTTTTCGGCCCCAATAGTGTGGGTGTCAACCACAACATTCTCATCACAAATATCCCCATCGGATCACTTGTCTACGGTGTTCTATCTGCTGTTGTTTACGATTCCCATGCCGAGTTTGGTTTAGGCCTAATGGGTGATTCAATGGTGTGTATGGGAAGAAAATGCTATGGCTTGACTTTTGTATTCTGGGGATGCATTTCTATCCTGGGATTAGCCTCAAGTTTGCTACTATTCTTAAGAACCAGGCCTGCTTATGACAGGTTTGAACAAAAGAAAAGATCAACAATATTGTACTAATGATAATATCTTAAATGTGATCACAAAATGATTGAAATTCTTCCCTAATGAAAATACTAGGTATTTTTATGGTTTTCCGACAAATATTTTCCTTCTAGTAGTATTAATTTTTGTTGGAACAGCGATTCTGAGGAAAATTGCTGGTAGATCAAGAATTCAAATAAATTAAGTCTTGTTCTTAATCAATTTGGAGTCGATTACATGAATCCTTAGCAACTACATTTAGTTGTGCATTAGTTTTTATTATTATTAACACTTTCTTCACCTCGAACGGTGTAAGTAGAGTTATCAATGGATTGAATTTTGATTCAAATCTGACTAAATTAATAAGAAATGGATTTAGAGTCTCAATCCGATAATATGATCAAGATTTGAATTTGATAATCCGTTAACTAAATGGATCAAATATGGATATTGGTTAATCTGACTCGATAACAACTCAATCCGATTTGTTATAAGTAGTTGAGGCAGTTAAATACTTTTGTGGCTCGTTATTTTCCACTAAAATAAATAAATGAGAAAATAAAAAAATTTAGAATAAAAAGTCATCAAAACTCAAAACATAAATAATAATAATAATAATAAGAAGAAGAAGAAGAAGAAGAAGAAGAAGAAGAAGAAGAAGAAAGTCAATCCATGTGTACACAATGTTCTAAAAAACATAATGAGGACGAGGCGTAAATGTTTCATGCTAGGCAAGTCTAAATGAAGCATAGGCTTCAAAAACCATGAAAATGTATTTTCTTATTTTAATATTATTTTAAAATTTTAATCAATCTAAAAATTATTTAATAATACATACAAAACATTATAGTACCAAATGCAATTTTAAGAGCTTGTCAAAATAAATATATTCGATAAAAAATATATAGTATAAAAGTGCTAATTGAATAGTTTGGAGAGTTTTAAATTTTTACTAAGTAGAGTCTTAAATTTTTATTAAGTAGTAAAAAGTAGGAAAAACGATTAATTTAATAAATTATAAATAACTACTTATATAATTGCAAAATACACGACAGTCAAATTAAATGCATAATATACTATAGCAAAATCAAAGGTACAATGTACTACAATCAAACCAAATGAATTCTCATCCAATATCGAAAGTTTATAACAAAATGTTTGGAGATGTCATCTATAAATAAGTGAGTTAATAAATGGGTAAGCAACCTTTTGTGCATTTTAATCCAATTGACTAAAAGTTAAAAAAGGTTGAAAAATTTGTAATTATTAAACCTGTTTAAGAATTGGAAAAATTGGGAAAAAAAAAATTAATTTCAACATATATTTTATTTTTCCTAATTTTCTTTATTTTCGGATCGGGGAGACTTTAAAGAAATACTCTTAATATTGAAATCATTTTGAAATATTAGTAGAAGAGTCGCGCCATACAATTATGCCTTGACTAAAACTAGGGGTGAACGCGGTTCGGTTTGGACGGTTTGTGTTATATTTTCGACTCAAACCATTTTATGTGGTTTGAAATTTTTCCAAAACAAACCAAACCATAATTTGCGGTTTGATTCGATTTTAATCCGCGGTTTACCTATCGACATTATAGTAATATATTTAACATAAGTTACCATATAAGTTTAAACGAGAACAAATAATGTTACCATAAAATTCATGAATAAATTATTTTCAAAGTTGGTTGCTAAAATATGTTATAAGTACATCTTTTTTCATTTTTATTTACCTTTTCTTGTTTGACATTTATATTGTCATATAGAGAATGGTGTAAAGGTAGAGTTACATTCTACTATTATAGGTTGGTTAAAACTCATTTCGTCTTGCTAGCGAAATGTTAAATAAAGATTGAATGGGATAAGTTTATATGTACAAAGATTGATAAAATTTCGACTTACTGGAAATTGACGAATTTCATTATCTAACTATTTTATGAAAGTAGAAAGTAGTAGTACTAGCTAGGGAACTTAAACATTTTCACATAATTAATACGCTCAGTCCTTCGTTCTTTCCAAATCACGAACAAATTCGTTAATCATTTAGGCACACAAAAAGTTATTTTTCTATCTAAATCACAACTTACAAGTGTATAATAAGTTCAAAAACAACAAATAAAAGAAGAACAATGGAAAATGCTTGAATGAGAATTTGAGACTTACTGAAAAAAGAAGAGAGAAAGAGGTGATTCAAGTAGAAATTAGCATACTAACATTAAAAAGCGACTCACAATTTGTTCAGTAGTGGCAGACAAACGTCAAATGTTAGGGAAACGAGAGTTTATGTTGTGGTTTATGAAACTTTGGATGTGATTTGCTGATGTAATTTTGTTGAATTATGATTTGAATTGATGAAAATATATGTTTTTTTTCCTTCATTTCACGTGATTTTGGAATAATTTTAGCTTAGTTTAGTTTAGATTTTAGGTGAGGATATATGTTGTGAGCTTGTTAAATCATAGGGTAATAATGATGAACCTAATTTACTTTTTATGATTATTTCAATATGCTTATTGTAATTTGTATTGCTAAATTGGTATTTATTTTTCTTTTTGAAAAGTAAAAATTGTAAAATTTTTAAGTTAATAAAATTAATATTTTAATTAAAAAATTTAAAAACGGTTCGGTTTGATTTTGTGCGATTTTTGAAAATCAAAACCTAAACCAAACTATTTTGAAACAGTTTGGTTTAGTTTGAGGGAATAAAAACCACGGGTCCACATGGACCCGAACTAACGGTTTCGATTCGATTTGCGATTTCGTGATTTTTTTGTGTAGCCCTAACTAAAATCGTAATAAATACGGTTAAAATAATTAATTAATTTTTTATAAGACTAAATGACTTTTATTGATGAACACTCACCTGTGATGAAGGAATACCGTAGTTACATAAGATTTGCAAAACACCATCCATATCAAAGTAAGCCAAATTACTTGTAATTTAGAACAACATTGAAAGATTTAAAGACAAACTGTGAGGAGAAAAGCCACAAAAATTAGGGATGCTTAGTTTATCCATACGCAAAGCTCTTGTAACTGATGATGGGATTATGATAGAGTCCATCCAGATATGTGAAACACAAGACGCTCCCAACTTCGACAGAATATCAGCAACCGAGTTACCCTCTCGATATATGTGTTGGATTCTACAATAGATTATAGACAGGAGGTATTGTATCTCTTCTCAGTAATCTTCTAGATACCAAATACCACAAACCTTCCTCCTTAACCAATTAACGATAATCAATGAATCTATCTCCACTTCAAGATGGTTAATCCCTATCCTTTTAGCATGTTGAAGCCCATATAATAATGCCAATAGCTCAGCTCCATTATTAGTACCCTCACCAAGTTGCTCAGCAAAGGCTATGACAATATCACCTCTTTCATTCCGAATAATACCTCCAGCACTACAAATTCCAGGATTGTCCAGGCAGCACCCATCATTATTGAGTTTGTGCCACCCTTCCAGTGGTCGTTGCCATCTCACTACTTTAAAGTTTTTCCATTTAATTGGCTTGTCTGGGATATTAAGCTCCCTCAACACCCATTCATCTCTTCTGTTAAATGTTCTCACTTTTTTTTAGTTTTAGCCCCACCCAAAGGATCCAAATTTTAATTTTCCTCCAAGTAGCTTCTATAAATTCCCTCTTGTCCTCCATCTTGGCTGAACATCGCCACAACCATAAATGCCAGCAAATAATACTAGGAATAATACCCACTAGAGTACCTTTATGTGATGTATGTTTTGCTCTTCGGAACCAGGTTTCTACGCGCTCCCTCCACCCTCGAGTCTCTATATATTGAATTCCCAGTAAGGTTGAAGCATTTTGCCAAATTTGTTGGGCAACGTCACCCAAGGCCAATACGTGATCCTGATCCTCATATCTCCCTTGAGAGCAACACATACACTTTAATAAAATAGGAATGACTGCCTTTCGAATTTTGTCATCTACTGAGAGGCCTCCTTTCATGGCTAACCACATACTTAATGAAATGTTCTTTGGTAGTGTTGGGTGCCAAATCTATTCATGCCACTGTGATATCTGCCCCTGACGTCTAGTAGCTTCCCAACCACTTTTTGCAGAAAATTTTCCAACCAAATTTTCAGTCCAAATCAGTTTGTCTTTACCTGTCTCATATTTCCCAATTTAAGAAGAATTTCTCCAGCTTGATCTTTCCCAGCTAACTCCTCCAAGAGTCTTTCATTCCATCCGTTGTCAGCTTTAAGATCCTTGATCAAGATTTTAGGCTGTTCAACCACTAACAACTGATCACCCAAAGGATCTATGTTTGACCATCTATCCCACAAGAACGAAACACTACCTTCCTTCACTCGCCATCTAGATCGTTTGAGAACATCTGGAATGCATTTTATAACCATCTTCTAGAATCTTGATCCTTTAGTAGCATCCACCTGGGATATATGTTTGTCTTTGATATATTTTGCCCTAAAAAATTTTGACCAAAGAGATGTTTCAGTCAAAATTTTCCAAGCAAATTTCATATTTAGTGATAGTTGTACTTCATGTAGACTACAAAGTCCAGCACCGCCTTCTTTAACAGGCATACAAAATTTGTCCCATGCTACCCATTTCTTCTTAGGCTTTCCATCCGCATATCCCCAGAAGAAATCACTAAATATTCTATTGATGACTTTCATAACCGAGGAAGGAGCTTCTATACAAGAAATCAGATGCAGAGGTATACTTGTGAGGACATGTTTCAGAAGCAGTAGTCTAGCCCCTTTAGATAAGACTCTACTTTGCTAACCTGCCAGTCTCATACGAATTTTTTCTACCACTTTCTCAAGTTCTCAAGCTCTCAATCTTTCTGTGATTATAGGAACCCCTAAATATTTGAAAGGGAATTTAACTTCAAAGAATCCAGTGAGTCGTAAGAGCATCCGTCTTCTTGACACGGTGATCTGTTTAGAGAAAAGGATGAATGTTTTATCAACACTTACAACCTGTCCTGACCATTCTTCATATTTTATGAATACTTCCTTAATAGCTCTTAACGATTTTTTTCCACCATTCGTAAATATCACGATGTCATCAGCATACAGTAGCTGAGAAATTAGGGGAGCCGCCCTTGGCAAGGAAAAAGGTCTTATGCTTCCATCTTCATATTTAGCTCTCAACATTCTGGATAAAACTTCTTCAACCACGATAAAGAGATATGGGGATAGGGGATCCCCTTATCTCAAACCTCTTCTACCTTTGAAGAAACCCTCCATAGTTCCATTCATCATTACAGAATACCAAGGAGAAGTTATACACTGTCTTACCAGATCACAAATCTTGGGCGAGAGGCCAAAAGATCTCAAAACGTGCACAAGAAAATCCCAATCAATGCTATCATATGCTTTTGGCAATATCCACTTCAAGCAAAACATTTCCACCCTTTACAGGCTTGTGAAAATAATGAATCATCTCTTGAGATAGAGTAATATTATCAAAAATACTTCTCCCCGGAATAAAAGCACCTTGCTCCATAGAAATTATTCTTGGTAGAATTAAAGATATTCTTTTAACCAAATTTTTTTACCATACTTTGTACATTACTGAGCATAGACTGATTGGTATGAACTTGTCAAAACTCGAAGGGGAAGCTATCTTCGGAATTAGCACCACGTAGGATGATGATTAAAATCTTGGAATATCCGTACATTGAAAGAAATCGCACACTGTCTCCAGAACATCTTCACTCACAATGTCCCAACAAGATTTATAGAAGCCAGAGCCAAATCCATTAGGCCCAGGGCTACTGTCAACTGGGATAGAAAAGACTGCTTCTTTGACCTCCTGGGGGGGTAGGGAGCTTTCCTATTTCCTCATTCTCTACTTCTGAAACCTTTAGTTGGATCCAGGTTGATAAGTCTGGTTGGTCTCTTCTGGGTCTAGCTCTTAATAAATTTTGAAAATAGTCAACCGCTGCGTGATGGATAGCCTCAGGATTTTCAAGCACCGACCTGTCTCTTAGTCTCATCTCCTTGACCTTGTGAAAGGTCCTACAATTAAATTGCTTGAAGAATTGATTGCTTACTTCACCTTTCTTAATCCACCTCTGCTTTGCTATTTGTTCCAGGCACATTCCTTCTTTCTTTTCTCAAATTTCAAGTTTTGTTTTTGTAGCAAAATATGCATCCTCAACCTCCTCTGAATGAGCCACTTGTAGGCTAGTGTCCAACTCTTTTAACTCTTTTTCCAGCCCCCTGAATGTGTTCCTGCATCCACCCAAACACTTCTTTGTTCCATTTGCGTAGTGCAGTCCTCAACCTCTTGAGTTTTCTAGCTAGGCGCCATAAACCACTTCCTTCTGAGTTTTCTCCCCATACCTTAAGTACTTAATCCTTAAAGCTCTCATGTGTAGTCTACATTTGTTGAAATTTAAACGATGTAGGGCCATAGCGAACCATATGTGTCTCTAGCCAAATCAGCATTGGTGCATGGTCTGATGTGGTGCGAGCTAAATATCTCATATGAAGGTTTGAGAATTGCTCCAAACAGTTAGAATCATAAAATGATCTATCCAATTTTGCCCAACTCCTAGTCCAACCTGTGTGACCATTACACTAAGAATAAGGTTCTCCCCCTTCAGAGTATATTTCCATCAACCCACATTTATCAATAAATTGATTAAAATCCTCAATAGCACCTATTGGTCTAGGTCGGCCTCCACGCCTTTCTGAATTGTTTCTAATACTATTAAAATCACTAATCACTACCCAAGGAATGTCTGAATGGTTCACCTCTTCTAATTCTGACCAAAGCAGCCTTCTTTCTACAGCTATGCATTTTGCATAAATAAAAGAAACCACCACACTGTAATTCCCTTCTATCGCTAGACAAGTGATTTGTTGGTTACTTTTATTTTTCATTCTATCTGTTGTTTGCCAAGGCTCCGCTATTGCAACTAGTTTCGGTTTATACCTTCTCACCACCTTCCGTAGCCTGTGTGTCGAGGTCCCTATACCTTGCACATTCCAAAAGAGATAGTTGCCACTCATAGAGTAAGCCTAGAGGGTCTGCTTGGAACCCTTGTAGAGCTTCTGACCTTGTGTACTATTTTCCTCGTATGATGTTGAGCCCTTTGTTCAGAATTTGAAATACAATCACGAATATTTCCCAGTTCCTCCACAGTACCTTCCACCTCTGTATCTGAGACTATTGTATCAACCTCTACAAAGTCATGTTCCCTAGTTTCCTCTCGTATCTCCTCATCAATTTCTTTGACACCTTCATCATCTTCTATCCTTTCCATTATGTGTGTTGCCATTATATTTATTTGTTCATTATTCTCAATCGTGACCAACAAATCTTCATTCAAATATGCCTCTCTTTCCTCTATTTCTCCTTCTTCCCTTGCTTGCTCCCCATCCACCAGATGAGATCCACCTACGGGTTTCACAGGATTGTCTCCTCCAAGCATAACAGGATTGCTGCCACTAGTCTTCGAAGCTACAGTTCCATCCTCATCCCTATTTTTGTCTCTCGCCAATTCCATCTCCATTCTATCCTTGCTCTCCTTACTATTATCCACATCCAGGTTATATGCCATATTACTTTCACCAACCTTTGTTTTGTTAATAGCATGCATAGTATTCATTCCTCCACCCTTTTGCATATGTTGTTTTCCGATTCCCGCTTCACTAGCCACGTCTCCATTTTTTTGTCTTCTCGCTTGTTTCTCTGGACAGGCAGTAACCACTATCTTCCTTCTCTGCCTCTCATGGGATTGCTAGACAACTCGACAAACAGCCTCTGTATGACCTTGTCACCTATAATTTTTACAGTAAAAGCCCATTTTTTCATATTTAACACTTTGCCAATAAGTTGTTGAACCCACTATGATTGGAAAACATTCTACCGCATCAGCCAATAGATCAATCTCCACACAGATACGAGCACCAGATGCCCGTGTTCGATATAGGGTAGCATTATCTGTTCCCAAGTATTGGCCAAATCGCGTTGCTAAGATACGAAGACAGCCTGGTCGGTAAAGATGTAGTGGAAGTCCAGGTAAGTATGTCCATTGGGGAGCCAGAGATGACTCCCTATGGAAATCAAAATCTGGAGTCCATTTGAATAAACGGAATGAAGCCCCAGCCACAAATCTGCCCTCTCTCGCTTAGGTGTACAAGAAATCACCCTCATTTTTCATTTGTACCAAAACATGTGATAAATCCATACTACTAACCACTGGCATTATCCAAAGTCCCCAATTCTTGGCAATGGCCACTCTAATCAAGTCTATGTTCGATCTATATGATAGGAATTTGAGAATTAATGCAAAACAAAATTCCTCTGCCAAATATTTTACCTCAGCCTCTATGAAGATGAAGCCCAAGTCTCCTTCAATCATCGCTGGTTTCCTTAATTGCAGAGGTAGGCTCGCCGGAAACTCCCCACCCACCGTGGATTTCGCAACCTTCGAGAAAGATTTCCCTTATTGAATCGATTTTCCTCTCCAGGAACAGTCTGTCGGTGCAGCAGGGACCATCGACGTCATAGTCATCGTTACTGGACCTGATAGTGAAGACGTCGTCGCCCAGACGCAGCAAGAGAGAAGCCCTAATCGGATCGCACAAAATCACCCAGGATCGCCCAGATTCGCCTCTCCGTGATTTTCGTTCCTTCCTTATTTTCACTCTGTTTTTATATTTCAAAGATGAATAGTTCATTTCCTTTTACTATTCCCAAACTAATAAAGGAAAATTATGGACACTGGAGCATATGCATGAAGGCGTTGCTCGACTCACAAGAGGCACTGGAAGTTATAGAGAAAGGCTATGATGAACCAGAGAATGAAGGAGCTTTAAGTCAAGCTCAAAGGAATGCCTTGCAAAGGTATCGCAAGTTAGATCAACATGTTCTCTCTATTATGCACATGGGCTTAGATGAAGCCATGTTAGAGAAAATTGAGTCCTCAACAAAAGCTAAGGAAGCTTGGGAGATTCTCGAGAACAATTTCAAGGGATTTGAAAAAGTGAGGAAGGTTTGCCTTCAAATCTTTCATGGGGAGTTTGAATCTTTGCACATGAAAGAGTCTGAATCTCTTTGACATTTCACTAGAGTGTCCTCCATTGTCAATCATATGAAGTGGTATGGGGAGAATATTGAAGAAAGTCGTGTCATCGAGAAAATTCTTAGATCACTTGACTCAAAACTTGAGTTTGTTAGTATTGCCATTGAAGAGTCTAATGACTTGGATACCATGACCCTTGATCAACTCATGGGGTCCTTGCAAGCATATAAAGAAAGATTGAAGAAGAAAGGAGAACCGATGGCTCAAGTTTTTCAAACGAATGTCTCCTTGGAAGGTCAATAGAAAGAGCAAGAACAATCTCAAGGAATAGGTAAAATTCATGGTCGAGGTTGTTGTCGTGGTCGCGGTCACGGAGGAAATTATGGTCGTGGTAATGAAAGAAATGAAGGAAAACAAAATTTGAATAATGAAGGATCAAGCAATCAATTGAGAGGACGAGGGCATTGGAACTATGGCTCCAAGAGAGGTGGCGGTAGAAGATATGACAAGTCAAATGTTCAATGTTACACTTGTCATAAGTATGGTCACTATGCTTCCGAATGTAGGAGTGGCACCACCAATAATGAAGAGAGAATGAATTATGTTGAAGCAAAGGAAGATGAAGAATGTTGTTGTTGTTGGAAACCAAAGGAGAAAAGGAATACAATCGTGGTACCTTGACACTGGTGCCGCCAATCACATGAGTGGCAACAAGGAGTTATTCTCAACAATAAATGAGTCGGTAAAAGACAACATTATTTTTGGAGATGAAACTAAAGTTCCAATAAAAGACAAAGGTGATGTTCTTGTTCGTGCTAAAAATGGAAGTCATCTTTTGATTTCTCAAGTTTATTATGTACCTACTTTGAAGTCTAATATTTTGAGTTTGGGACAATTACTTGAGAATGGCTATGACATTCACTTGAAGAATCATTGCCTTACTTTGAGAGATGTTTCTCATAAACCGATTGCAAAGGTGCCAATGGAGAAAAATAGAATGTTTCTACTCAATGTTAATGTTGACCATCCAAGGTGTCTAAAAGCTTGTGTTGAAGATAATTCTTGGCTCTGGCACTTAAGATTTGGCCATTTGAATTTTGGTGGCTTGAAGACCTTGACGAATGAAGAAATGGTGAATGGATTGCCAAAAATTAATCATCACAATCAACTTTGGGAAGGATGCCTCGTTCGCAAACGAACTAGAAGAAGTTTTCCAAGGAAATCCACCTCAAGAGCAACAAAGCCACTCCAACTTGTTCATGCGGATGCGTACAGGCCATTCAAACCATCCTCTCATGGTAAAGCAAATTATTTCTTACTATTTATTGATGATTTTTCTCGCAAGACCTGTGTTTATTTTTTGAAGATGAAAGATGAAGTTTTTGGAGCATTCAAAAAATTTAAAGCCCTTGTTGAAAATTAGAGTGACAACTCAATCAAAGCATTAAGAACGGATCGAGGTGGAGAATTCACTTCCAAGGAGTTTAACAATTTTTGTGATACCAATGGAATTCAGCATTTCCTTACAGTTCCAAGATCACCGCAACAAAATGGTGTTGTGGAGTGGAAGAATAGAACCATCCTCAACATGGTTTGTAGTATGCTTAAGAGCAAGAGTATGGAGAAGGAGTTTTGGACCGAGGCTGTTGCATGTGCCGTGTATTTGTCTAATCTTTCCCCGTTAAGGAGTGTTCGAGACATAACTCCACAAGAAGCTTGGAGTGGTAAGAAACCTAATGTTTCTCATTTACGTGTTTTTGGTAGTATTGCCTATATTCATGTGCCATATGAGAGGAGATTAAAACTTGATGAGAAAAGTGAGAAGTTTGTTTTTATTGGTTATGATGCAAACTCTAAAGGCTACAAGTTTTACAATTCTTGCAATGGAAAGATTGTTATTAGTAGAGATGCGAAATTTGACGAAAAAAGTTCATGGGATTGGAATGTTCCGAAAAATGAAGAATACGTGATTTTTTCTTTCTAAGAAGGAGACTCTAGCCAAAACGCAAGTAAAGATGCCACTCTACCTCATTCTCCTGCTCCTGCTCCTCATTCTCATCATGATAGTCCCTCCGAAGGATCGAGGCATATTAGAAATCTTGCAAAAATTTATCAAGAAACTGAAATTGTTGATAATCCATCATTGTTTTGTCTCTTCGCTTATACGGAGCCATTGAACTTCGAAGAGGCAATGAGAGACAAGAAATGGAGGCATGCAATGGATGAGGAGATCCGATCAATAAAAAAGAACAATACATGGAAGCTAGCTTCTCTTCCTGAAGGGTAAAAAGTAATTGGCGTGAAATGGGTATATAAAGTAAAGAAAAATACTCGAGGAGAAGTGGAGAAATACAAGGCAAGACTTGTTGCCAAAGGCTATAGCCAAAAGCATGACATTGACTATGAAGAGGTCTTTGTCCCCGTTGCTCGCTTGAAAACCATTCGATTAATCATTTCCTTGGCAGCTCAAAATAAGTGGAAAATTTATCAAATGGACGTCAAGTCTGCTTTCTTGCATGGATACCTTGAAGAAGAAGTGTACGTTCAACAACCATTGGGTTATGTTGTCAAGGAACAATAAGATAAAATTTTGAAGTTGAAGAAGGCGCTATATGGCTTAAAGAAAGTGCCTAGAGCATGGTATAGCCGGATTGACAAGTATTCTCAAGAACATGGATTCATCAAATGTCCACATGAGTATGTTCTTTACGTTAAAAAGGATGTATTTGAAAGTCTTATGATTGTGTGCTTGTACGTTAATGACTTGATCTTCACCTGCAACAATGAAAACATGTTTGATGAATTTAAGAGAATGATGGCTCAAGAATTTGAGATGACTGACATTGGGCTCATGTCTTACTACCTCGAAATTGAGGTAAAACAAAATGGAGATAACATTTTTATTTTTCAAGAAACTTATGTAAAGAAAGTTCTTGAAAGATTCAAAATGCAAAATTGCAATCCGGTGAGTACTCCCATTGGGTGTGGAATAAAGATGTCAAAATATGATGAGAGCATGAAAGTGGATCCATCTCTCTATGGACAGCTTGTTGGAAGCTTGAGATATTTGACTTGTACAAGACCCGATATTCTTCATGGTGTTGGTCTTGTTAGCCATTATATGGAGGCACCAACTTTAACTCACTTGGAGATTGCTAAAAGGATACTTCGCTACATTAAAGGTACCCTTGATTATGGCTTAGCTTATTATTCTTATACAAATTTCAAGCTTCATGGTTATAGTGATAGTGATTGGGCTAGTGATATTAATAATCGAAAAAGCACCACTGGATATTTGTTTTTCATGGGTAACACCGCTTTCACTTGATGTTCAAAGAAGCAGCCCATTGTGACTCTTTCTACTTGTGAAGCTGAATATGTTTCCGCTGCATCGTGTGTTTGTCATGCCATTTGGCTACGTTGGTTAGGGTATTCTAATCTGTTAAAAAGTAGTCATCTCTCTGCACAAGTCACCTTCTTCTAAGCTCTATTGGACGACACGACATTTTCATTCAAATGTCAATTCCTAATGCACAACCAATCTCCCGTGGTGAAAGAAGCAAACAATGGTGAAATTTCGATATTGTGGAAAGGAACTTTGTACATATTTTATCCAAGAAATTGAATGGCAGATGGGGAGACTATAGGGATGTGAACGAGTCAACTCGAGCCGTCTTGGGCTTTTTTAAGACGAGCTTTTTTTTTACCCGAGCTGAGCCAAGTTAAAAATTAAGGCTCAACTTGAGCTTTCGGCTTAGACCTTACTAACCGAGCCGATCTGGCTCGACTTTCTAGAATTTTTTTTAATTTATTAATTTTCTCTCTTAGCTGTCAACAAGCAGCTTTATTTGCTGCCTCAAGCTATCGGTTAAGGCAATTTAGCTGCCCAAATAAACAGCAGATTTTTCCTTTTTTATTTTTTTTACAGGTCTGCTCGAGCCGAGCAGGCTTGAACTTTTTTCGGGCCGAGCCACAAGCGTCTCTAACTGACAAACTCGATTGTCATCCCTAGGGGACCATAATAATCATCACTTAGGATATGACTTTAATTTCACTAATCGAGTGACCATTTTTGAAAAAATAACTTTAATGACTAAATAGATTAGAAAATACTTTAAAGAACGACTTAAAATTTTACACCAACTTTAATGATAATTTGTGAAATTTACTCTTTCTCTGCTCATCCATTTCATCCTCAGCCAATATTATGTGCACAATATGGGAGAAACTATTCATCATGTAATTATACGCAAACTTTTATGGCCTTGTTTGATAGACTAGTCCTAATTAATTAATGCACCATCCACAAGTTATATCATATAACAATTATCAAAGATTTGAAATGCTATAATTTAATGATTACAATAAATTTAGGTCATGATGGGGACGTTGCCCTAAATTTTATTTCTCCACACTTTAAAATCGTGATCCATAATGAGACGTAAGACTATCTTGCCAGCAGGTCATGTAGGTGAGTTGACCGGCTACGATCTTGTCTTCTTAAGTGATACAATGGCCGAATTTTGTGTTCTTCTGTTGCTTAAAAATCTTCATTAATTAATTTAAATAGAGGAGGAAATTGCGTGAATATTTATTTTATTAATGAAAGTTAAAAAAAAAAAAAAATTACTATTCATCACTTAGCAATTGTTTGATGGCCATTTTTGAGAAAAAGAATGCTTAAATAGTAATTTTTAAGAGAATGTACAGTTTAAGCCGCACCCCCACCCCCCGTTTAGCCCAAATTATTTGGAATTTTAATAGTTGGAATATCGCTTTCTTGGAAAATGTATGGCTAAAAAAAGAAGAAAAAGTTTTGGGATTACTTTTAATCGAAGATTTGACCCCATGTAGTATATTGTGCACCCATTGATTTATGTCAACCGAAAAAGTATATTTTTAGTTATTATTAGTATGGTTACCATGCTTATTCCCATATATCCTGAACCACCCTTACCCTCGAAACCCTATTATTATCTCATCAATCGATAGTGAGGGTCCGCTTGGGAAAATCATCGACGGTGCTAAAAAATTCACTTCCATCCTGACTTTTTTGAGAACACTGCTGACTGCAAGATATTTGACCTTTAGCTCCCATCGATTTCTATCAACCAAAAGATGTACTTTTGCATTATTATTAAAGTGGATAATGTAGTCATTTCTATATATCTTGCAAATATAGTAAGCATAATTTCAACATATATTTGAAAATACATTAGGACGACAATGCATTAAAATTTATTTACTTTTCTATGCATAATCTGTTTCTTAATTAATTTGCTTGCTCATTGTATTATTTAAATGATTGTGCACCATTTAGATTATTAGTTGTTTGTTATAGTGTTGGAAATCTTACAATAAGTTTAGAACACTGCATGATTAAAACATGGGTAATAGATATTAGAAATGACATATATAGCATGTGCAATCTTATTGACAATCGTGTGACTGAATAAATTGCTTTGCAAATGTATTTGATTTACGATTAGAGCAGGTCGGGCTTAGAATATAGTTTACTTATCTTGGAAAAGAAATTAAATACAATAAGATTATCAATTGTCATGAATGAATGAATGACACTAAACCACTTAGTTGAGAATTGGAAAATAGCTAATTATATTTGGATTCTAAATCCAATACAACTAAATCTATAAGTTTACAAACTAACATTTTTACATATATTTTAGAATAGTTTAGGATAATTACAAATAGCAAATTTCTTGTGTTACAACAATTAGAATTTATTTTTTGTGGGACGATAACTGACCTTATCACGTATAACTTGTGATGTGAACCCTGATAGCCAGATCACTATTAAACCCACAAAGAAATTAAACAAACCCCAAGAAAGCCAGAGAAATCAAAGTTTATGAAATTTGACCAAAAAATTAGTGAACCAAACAACCAATACAATCACATGGATATATTGATATTTTGATTACACAATTAAAGAAATCAAACCCGGAATTTAAAGATTGACCCGAAGAAACCAAAGCAATTATTAGAATACCTTGACCCCGTGATTGCACAACCCAAGAATCGCACTTTGGTTGGTGAACGCCACAAGAAATTATCCCGATAAGTTTGATTTTTCGCGAAGACAAGAAAGGAAGCAACCTTGCCTCTAATTAATTCAAACTATCAAAAATTCTACAATGAATAATAGGTAAAAGTATTTATACTACCCTAGAAATAATGGAAAAAGGGAATATTTAGTGTCCTAAACTTATAAAGTTGCCAAAAATAACAATTTAAATGAAAACAGAATTCTCGTGGAAAAAAGGAAAAAGTCGCGTCCCGAATGAACCACAAATTTTCTCCCGTGATTGATCTTGATCGATCTAGGATCATATCAGACCCTCCCTCTTCAAGAGGATTAGTCCTCGAATCCGCACCTTGTACAAATACGGTGCTCCTTCCATCAACTTGACCCTTATCCAACCCATGCTTGGGAATTTGATGCTCTGCCAAATGGTTGTTGAATGTGCCTTCAATGCCTATAAAATCCTCCACTGGAAATGCATCAACTAGATATTCAAATGGAGATATTCCTTTGGCAAAATCCTCGTGCAATAAAGTTTCATAATCATGCAACAAAGAATTGTACCAACTGGGGAGGGATATGTTAGCCTTCACCAACTCATTTCCACCACCAAGCTCACCCTTCTTTGCAAACAAGCTCTCATTTAGTATGCCTTTCACTTTTCCCTCATCTCCTTTCAACCTTGACTGATTATCATTCACTTTTTTGGTGTCAAAGGTACAAGTGTAATGGTATTTCTATCTATGTCAAAACTGTACATATTCCAAAACCCATCATGCTTCACCTTCCTATCGTATTGCCAAGGCCTATCCAATAATATATGCCCCGCATCCAAAGGCACTATAAGTGCTATGCCCTAGGTCCAATCAACATTGGATATAAATACTTTTAATATATAACTAATTCAATTTAATGACAGACCTATTATTTAATTAGTAAACAATTAAATTAAATAATAGAGGCCGTAAATTCAAATTTTCATAATTTGTTTACCACAAGGAGTTGTGATTGTGAGATCCAAATTACATATCATTGAATTTTAAATCATCCGTGATCGCAAGTAATAACAAGATACGGATATCATTATTATGGATAGACCATCACGTGTGATATTTCTTACTTGTGAAGTAAGTAGCTGATTTCACAAGCTAAAGTGTCATGACACTTGAATGAATACGTGGATGTTTTGTTATAGAACAAAACATTGGAGACCCGCCTAGAGATTCCACATGGATAACTATCTGAGTGTCAGTGGTTAATCTCTAACATTCGGTAGTAGGATTAGTCCTTTAACTTGAGGTCGTCATAGTACCTTATATGAGGACAATCATGCTTTGACAGTGTTAGATGTTGCTCTACCGAGGGTAGCTAATACGACTTCGTTCGGGTATGTCAAGAATCGTATGAAGGTTGTCAATGACCAATAGAGGATTCGTCACTCTTAGATAGTAAGATATTATAATTTGCATTTCATTCAATTAAACCGATGACAAAATCCTTGGCCAAGGTGTAGTCATAAGTCGAAAAGGAGTTTTCGACTTATATTGACTTAATCGTGGAGTGAAAGATATGATCAATAATTGATATTAACACATTTTCATATCTCGTAATTGATTGGATCATATTGACGAAAGGATTATAGTTTCATGATAAACAAATGAGTTTGATTTTGTTATCCATGTGACATTTTCAGTCACATGTATTGTCCCGACACGTTACTAGATGTCAATCTGGGACGGCGAGTGTGAATTGATGATAAATTAAAAGGGTGTTTTAATTTATCAATTTTGATTAGATAAAAACAATATTTCACATCGTTAGACATCGTAATCGGGAACCTAATGGGTCGCACACAAAAGAGAATTAAGATATTGCAATCTGTCAATTAATTAACTTAACAAACGTTGGATAAATTAATTAATTAGGTTGATTATTTATAGGCTCGAATTAATTAATTGGATTAATTAATTCGTGGACCGAATTTAATTAAATATATTAATTAAATATTGAATCAGGTTAGGCCAAGCCCATTTGAGCTTATATAAATAACTTATTAAGGTTTACAATTTTGCAGAGATTTTTCATTATTCTTGCTAACACAAGATGAGAAAATCATAATCTTACAATCTTGTTCTCTGTGTGGATCACCGTTGGAGGCTGGGCAATTAGACAACTATGGGAGGCAGATGAAGGATGCTGGAACAAAGAAAAAGCAAAGGGGTTTGCAAATGTAGAAAAGGTATCACTTTTATCCCAATTTCCATCTAAATATAAAGAGATCCGTGGTGGGAATGGAAAATTGTTTTAATTTTTCACTGCACATGTTAAGTAGATTTCCAACAGGCACAACATCACACAACACTTCATCCTATACCTCCCAATTGACAAATTCACCAACAACCTCCTACTGACATTAACCTCTCCTCGTTCATCTAACCACTGCAATTTATACGGTTTAGGGTACTTTGTCATCTCTAATCCTAATTTCTTAACAAGTGTATAGCTAGCTACATTAGTGCAACTATCTCTATCAATAATCAAGTTGCATACCTTATTATTGACGTGGCACCATGTATGGAAGATATTCTCCCACTGCTCCTCTCCTTCAACCTTGATTTGTGCGTTGAGTGCACGCATCAAGACAAGCGCTTCTCCTTCAACCGAATATTCCACTACATCACCATCACTAACATCTTCCAACTTAGGCATGCCATGTTCATCACTATCACTCACCACTTTCACTTCAAGGTTATGGCTCATTTGTTTGGACACCGAGAAGCAATGTGTCCTGTTTCCAAGCACTTGAAGCACTTGATGTCCCGATTCCTAGAGTGCTGTGGTTCTGCCTTGGGTGCAGCCTTGCTAGCATTGTCATCCTTTCCTCTAGGTGGTTCAATTTTATTGTTGACAATAGCCCCATCAACCTTATCTTCATCCTACCTAAACCTCCAAGATAAATTAGGCCCCTATTGATTCCTAGCTCCCAATTTTCTCTTCAATTGCATTTTAACCTTCATAGCACATGTAGCATATCCTCCAATTCCACATAATGTTGCAATTCAACAACATTGGTGCTGTCCTTTTTCAATCCATTCAAAAACCTTACCATGGTGGATTCCTAGTCCCCCTCCACATTAGCTCGAATCATCAAAATTTCCATCTCCTTGTGATAATCCTCCATATTCCTCTGTCCCTAGTACAACCCCTGCAATCTTTGATGAAGCTCCCTATAATAGATATAATAGTGAAGACCGGCAAGTGGACCAACCTCTTGTAACCACTAGATGTCCATCTCATAACTGCCCCTATGATCATCGAAGAAGTATCACACCCGACAGCACCAATATTCATAATATCACAAGGGCACAATTGAGTGATCCATCCTCCCGTGATCACCAAAGGTCCATCCCATATCTACCTTTGCAATTACCCAGGAAGTATCACCTGCAATGCCAAAATATATCACATAAGCATGCTCCACATGCCTCGATTCTCTAGCAATGGTCAACAAAATATTTATGAGGAGAACTTAATTTGAAATCATATTGTGCATGCTATGCTAGATTTTCAACCATGGACAAATGTCATGCATGCACATGAAAATGCTCGTGAATGACATACTTAATCAAAACCAATGTCAGTATGCTCTGAAACCACATACTCAATGTTCATAACCATCATATGATGTACAATGAGCTCCTCATCAAAGCTATGCAAATATTATAACATTACTATATCACAAATACTATATCCTAGTATCATAGTTGCAAATGAATTTTTACTTACTTTTTGCCCTTGTGTGTGCACTTCTGCAGAGTGTAAATCAATTTCTTTTTTCATTTAAAGTCGGAAAAACACTTGTATCACCATTTAATATTAAACAAAATCCTCAATTTAATAACCATAGCACACACAATCTCGTGGTACGTCCATTCATGGAAAAACATTTTAGATGACATTATCATTTAAGTTATCAATTGTATTGCAAATTATTCCCATAAATCTCACTATTTCTCCCGTCCAGTTATGAATATCATTGCCACATGTAAAGGTCGAAACTATGCAAACTATCAAAATGGAAAGAATCTATTCTTTAGTTTTAGTTGCTGCCATGTCCCGTTTCATCCATCTTTTCACACCCTTAATCACATTCATTCCTTCCCGAACTCTTAACATGCTTATACAACATACATGTGTAAGTGAATATGTTTTTAAGTTACCACAATTAGAAGATTTACAACCTAAAAATCAGTTACTTTTACTAAACACCAAATCAAGATTTCATCATGGTTGCTTTGAGTTTCACTTGGATTAGACCTTCAAAAATTGGATTTTAACCTATTAAAGATAATTTCTATAATTCTAACTCCTATATTAAAACGTTCATATTGATAAATACAAGTTATACCCAAGGAATTATTTAAAATTAAAGGTTAAATCATTAAAATTCAGCAACTGCCATGTTGAATCCTTCATTTTTTTGCAATTAGTTACCCCTTTTTCACCTCGACAAATTCACCAACAACATGCAACATGGTCTCAAGCAAGATCAAAGGTTCAAGAGATTATAAAACCCCAAGAAATAATTAATACAAACCTCAAAACAGTGAACTAACCCAGCTGTCCTACACACTTTCAATTCGAGCTTCCTCTTTTCTATTTCCCTTTGGTTCTTTTGCTCTCTTTTTCACTTGAAATCAATTGAGGATGAGTTAAAGGAGTTGGTAAGGTAAAGAAGATGTCTTTAAGAGGTTGAGGTCGTGATTCTTGCTTAAGGATTAAGAAAACATTATATGCAGCCAAGTTAACATGTGTTAAGCATGAGGCTTCTTCCAGGAATATTTGAATTTTTTTCTTATCCTATTTAGATCTATTTTGGCTTATCAGATATATATCTATCCTATATGAAGTACTAAGAGGTATAAAAAGTGCTCGAGGCCTTAAGGATAAAGAAATTATATGTTAAAATGACAGTTATCCCAAGCATGAGGTGTTCAAGCAAGAGGTGGTTCTTTGTGGTGCAAATCTGATTTTTTATCCGTCCTTTCAGGTATAAATCAAGTGTCCTTGGCTTTTCTTAATGTGTTTAAAATCCATTTTACTTGCTCTAAGATCCCAAAATATTTTATAGAACTAATTCCTTAACTGTTCATTTAATTACTTAATCGATTGAAACCCAATTCTCGATCGATTTCAGCAATTCGCACCTCAATATTTATGACATCATATAAACCTATATTATTGCAACATGATCATATCACTTCATGCCTCATGTCACAAATATGTCAATTACCTATCTAGAGTTTAAGGTAACCTTGGCCAGCCGAATAGAAAGCTTAAAACTTTATAGATACTAATTCCGGCCTTTTCAAGATTCCCATTACTTAACAAATCAATCTCCAACATCTAGATTAACATAATTTTCTATCTTAAAACCTCAATAATAGAATGCACCGATTTAAGCGAAAGCAATTAGAAAAATTAATGCAAATGACATTGTAAATAACATTAAAATGCATGAATCATATTGGCCAAATGTATAATGTGAAGTTCAGGGGATTACAGTCTAGAACTAATGACCTCTCAGTCCTAGGTTTAGCATTGGCATAGTACCAGCCAAAGTCTTTTCCATTCTTTTTGAAAGAAAAAACTTATCTACGATCAGCTCAGGATGGCCTAACCTATGCTGATTAGGATGGCTATCGGAGTTCTTCATCCGTAAGGGCAGATATGGGTGAAGGAAATTCCTTAGATGGTAAGAACCTATAAATGGCTCTGGGGAATGGTAACTTCAGTCCGACACCTAGGATCGTAGGGTTAAGTGCCACACATGCATTTGGAGTATTATCAGCTCGGTTAAATGATATGGGGACAAGCATTTCCTCTATACTCGAAATACTGTATTTGGCCCTCTACATCGTCAATCTATCCTCTATCACTATCGACCTAAAAGATATAGCTTCACACTCTTCAGTTGAAGGTTACCTACATTCCCACTATGAGAACCATCTCTTCTTCATCTCTTAGTCCCCTTACAGCAATTGGATATTGTGTCATTTCTACAAGGCAACCTATGTCTCTAAAGTGAACTAACAAAATTGGGACTGGAGTAAATATTTCTTAGACTTCTGAACTAGATTGGAGACCAAGAGTAGCAGTAAGAGAAAGGAGAATAGACTCTTGTTGCTGGTTAGCCTAAAAATGGGCTCTAAACTCAACCGAACTCATGTAAAAACAGAGGAAAATGTATGAAAAAAGATAGAAGAAATTTCTATGAATGATGTGCCTGGGCGGTAGCGACCTCACTCAAACAAAAGACGAAGGTATGGTAATTCTTGTTCTTCATTTGTAAAGAAAATTTGAGAGCACAATGATGCCCAATTACTGCTACTCTATCACGCTCCACTCCAAAAGTGACACTTAGCAACCCTAACATCAGCGCCTCTTTTTAATTAATCATCTACAAGTAATGATTATTTAATGTTAGACCATCATTCCTAATAGCATATCTAAAGTCTATATGCGATGATGACCTGACAAAGTCAACCTCAGAAACCAATCAAAGCAGCAAAAATTTAGCTAAGTGGCATACATTTCTAGGACAACACTATCGCTAAAATGGAATGCGGCAGCCAAGTAGTCTGTTATTCCTTCCTATAAATAGGAATAAATGGTCCCTTCCCAAGACAGAGTTAAGACTCCATTGAAAGCAATACTTCATTTTCAAAAACTACTTTCATTTTATACAATTTTGTACTTTGCACTAATTTTATTGGCAATACATACCATTTCTCTCTTTGAGAGGAACTATAATCATATCACATAATAATTTATTCAATTATTTTTATGAATGTATAATATATGCTATAGAAGAGTGTCAATAGTTTTTTTTATCTACTTCTAGCAAGATGAGAAATAAATTATGCAAAATATTAAATATTATTTTCTTGCATCATGTTAACATGGTGTCAATTGCAGTAGATATATTCGAAACAAAGTAAAATTTTATATTTGCTATAATAAAATAAATCATCAATATATAATTTTGTATTATGTAAGAAGATAATACCATTTTTTTTTTTTTGGAGTCTTCAATGATATTTGAACTGCATACCATATTAACATTATTTTCATACTAATATTAAGTTCAAAAAATATCTTTTTTCTTGAAGAATATTATACATAGTTACATTATCAACTAAAAAGATATCTTAGATTTATTATTAATATTTTCCTTTCAAAAAAAGTTTCTTCCTTAACTCAATTGGCTAGAATTTTGGGCCCATAATGTGTTATAAATTCGAGAGAAGAGAAGAGAAATAGATTCATGTGTGTTTTATTGAGAATCAATTCCCTACATTTATATTTAAGACTTAGAACTACACGGCCACAATAGCCCTTCATATATAATAATTAATTTACAACAATATTAATATTTTGACAAGATATGACTCGATGCTCTAAATGGAGAATCCATTCTCTAACTGACTGTTAATAAATAAAGGCCCATCATTTATTTCATTAAAGTTTTATATATTTCATGTTGTAATTGTTATTTTCATGTCGTAACTAACGATTACTTGTGATTATCATTATTTATTGAATATCACATATATTTCACATCGTGACTAATGGTTCCGTGTTATGATCATCATTGTTTACTATCACATCACCGTCAATAGGGTAGGACAATGTTGTCAAAGTAAAAATTAAATTAAAGTTTAGTTACCCGATTGAAATCAAATAAGAATGTAGTTACCTATGGGAAAGTATATTGAATTATATTGACCCGACCAAATAAAATTGAAGTATAGTGACAAAATTACACTTTTTGTACATTTTTTGGTGACATATTTGTTGACATTGTGTGTGCTGTCAGAATTCATACCATTGACTGTTTTAAATGTTATTAAAATAAAATGCAAAAATGTTGGCTACCTCACACGGTGTCAACAAGACTATTCCTGTAGCAAGACTAATAGTTACATGACTGACACTAAAGTAAAGTATAATTACCAAGAATGAAATTAGTCCTGCCAAATGCAACCTAAGCATGATATTTTTATCCTAATTGTGATTGGGTACATACCGTTCTTATTGTAATTGATATTCAGTCATTTTTCTCAACTTTGTTTTCACCGTTTCTTACGATCTGATAACAAGCTGGTAACTCAAATAGCTGATTACAGGTTAGTAACATCTCTTGTCATATATTTTATTAGTTAAGAATCTAAATCATATTAAATTCAATGTTTCTTTTGGGATTTGCCTTAACTGTAGGCTGCAAGAAGAAAAATACATTTGTTTATAATATGATTGTGTTTCATGGAAACTTCTAAAATGCTAACGTCTTATTTTTAGACACATTTTGAAAATCGAAACTCTTCAAAAATTCTCAAAAATTTTGAAAACTAAACAGAATTTTTCCATTGTTTTTTATTTTTACCAAAATTCAGAAACCTTTGACAAAAATTAACACGGAACTGAACCTAAATTTATTTATCTTATTGTGTCCACCACTATCTTAAGTCTATGTTCTAGCGACCACTTGAAGAATTATATCGAATGTGGTGTTTTTATAATTTAACTAATATAAACTGTTTTTCAATGTTAAATATTGAATTTATAAGGCCCCTGTTTGACGTAAATTTTGATATAATAAGTAATGAGATGTGTGATTAAAAAGTTGATGAAATTTTTGAGCGATGTAAAATGTGTGATTAAAATTAATTGTTGTCTTTAATTTAAATTTCTATAAAAAAAAAAAATTGGAGCAAAATGAAAATTACAATTTTTAACGTAATGTTTCTATCACCTTTTATATCTCTTTCCATGTGTCATGCCGTGTGATGAGGTTTAAATATCTCAGTTATCACTAAAATTTTACATATGTCTTTTAATTGTCATTGAACTTCAAATACTTTTCGTGGTATCATTGAATTCTCGAATATTTTCAAATTATTTTTAAACTTTAAAAATTTTTTGAACGATAAATGAACTTGCTAAAATTTTATCTTATTCGTTGTTGAGTCACTCGTCGTTACAATAATTAATAGAATTGATACATTTAACAAAATATTATCACATTCGTAATGGGGTATATAGTCAATGTATGATGGTCATTATTTGGCAAAAAATAAAATTTTAAATAATGAATATTTGGAGAATATGGGATTTAAAAAGTAAAAAAAAAAATTTAATTTGCCTGTAAAATATTTTGTTATATGAAATTATGGTTAAAAATGAGGACGTTGACAAAAAAAAAAAAAAAAAAAAAAAAAAAAAAAGAAAAAAACCTTCCTCATTTCGCCTCTTGAAATTGCAAAGGTGAATATTAGAGATGCAATAATTACTACTGAAAAAGGACCACCATTCATACTTTTGGCTTCTCAAAAAATAAAGAAAATCTTGGTTCGATCCGTATCTTAGTCAGAGACGGATGCACTTTTTTACTTTCCGAATCTTGGTCGTCCTTGTCAGCATAGTCCCCGTCTCCGCCCCGCCCTTTCTCCTCAAAACCTATTTTCTATTCTCTCTATAATTTAATTTTTTCTATTGTGTTCAATTTTTGTTTAAATTATTTATATTGAACTCTAATTAAAGTTGTGGTTCACATGCATGTATATGGGGAAGGACAAAATGATCAAATCAAATCAAACCAAATTGAACGATTAGATTCGATTCGATTTTATAAAGAATTAATAATAATTTGTGTTTTAAATCCAAGAATCATTTCATTCTAGTTTTGGTTCTATATATATATATATATACACATACATATACAAATTTAAAATGGACAAAAGATTTCATTTACCACATTACATTTTACAATAACCTATCGAACAAAGCTGCAGCCCTAGATCTAAATTCTTATTCATTTATCTCCTTTTTCAATTTTAACACACTCGCGCACCTACACTACAGTTATTGTCTATCATTGCGCTCCTTGGCTGCCACCACCACATAAATTTTTGAAATTTCTGCATCTAATTGAAGCCTCAACTTTCTATTCTTTTTCCTCAAAGATTATTTCTCCTTTTTATTTTATTTTCTCAGGCAGATGTCGACTCGCTTGTCTTGAATAGAGTTGAAAGACAGTATAAATATATATTTTTGAAATTACTTTTGGCTTTTTGGCCATATTCATATATAATGGAGTATTCAATGTTTAGATCCTCTTTTTTGTGCAGACCAAATTTATAAGTTATAAATGTTCGATTCTGGTTTGATTCCATATCTTTTAAAAAAATATTGGTTTCGTTATATAATAATAATAATAAAAATCATTGGTTCATGATTCAATTTGGTTCTATTGGTACCAGAACAAAATGAAACCATGTGTCACTCCTACATGTAAGAACCGTAAAATGGACGATTTAGCTTTATTGAGAAGTAGTTTTCAATTGTTAAGTTATAAACAGTTATTTATCAAAACTTATTGTCGAATTATTAAATGAGAAAATGAGAAAAAAAAAAATCAAAGTGGAAGCATTGACATTTGTTCCACAGTATTAAATATAGTATCAGTACAAAATTAAAGCCGAATGCCACACCGTATAAAGCCTTCATACTAATGAGATTTTTATTTATTTATTGGATTTCATTTTAATTTTGAATTACAAAGACTTAAATACAAATATTAATATACTTTGTAACTTAAAATATATTTACACTATAATTATTATCTTTGTTATATGATATTAAAATATGAGTTACATACAATCACTATATAAATTAGATTATAGATGCATTTTGTTTTGAACGCCAAATACATTATCTTACGCATGATTCTGATGATACGATCATCCGTGTACTTGATAATACACTACGCCTATATTTGACAAAGTTTATTCAAATTACAAGTTGATGAATTTTGTAAAATATTGTTGACTTCTCTCTGCGGTCATATGTGTGGTAGAAGACATTTTATGAGTTTAAGGAATTTTATCTTAAAATCATGTAGAGCCATTAATACTTGCGAGTGAATCTAACTTTAATGAAGAACCAAAGAAAAGAAATTGAAAATTTAACATCTATTAACAATAACCTTTGTAAAGAGTAATACGACTTTATGTTAACTGTATGATTGAGTGGAGAGAAACCAACTACAATGGCAGGGCGAACAATGAATCCATGGCTTTAATGTTACGCCCCGAATTCTAGCAATTCGATACGTTATCGAACATGAATTTCTTAACATGCTTTGAAAAAAAAAATTTAATATAATGATATATTTTATGAAAGTTGAACAACATTTAATAAAAGATAAATTTAATTTAATAAAATATGTGGAACGTTTTGAAATCATATTTTTCATCAAATCATTAATAAAAATTAGTTCTAACATGCAATAAAACTAGTACTAATTAAAAATTATAATGTTACTCACAATTAAGTCTAAATATAAAAACAAATAAATAAAATGCTTTTAAAAATTTCAATGCTTCCAAAAATTAAAGTAATTCATAACGAGGATCCCTTGATACAATACCACATACATCCATCACAGTCCAGTATGCTAATTTTTAAGTGAAAATTGTAAATAAAGAGTGATACGTATAACGAATTATACTCAATGAGATGCTTGTAACTCCACATTCAAATCAAACATGAAATTATGCATAATTTTTTACCAACGTAAAATGAGAATTATCATACATTGACAAATAATAATTCTAGTAAGCGTTGCAAAATTACGTGAATGCTAACTAATACCAATAGGTACGCCTTAAAATGTATCATAATTTCTCCCGAAGGAGTCCTGAAGTGAAGTAATTAAATTTATACATGACAACATATTTGAAAAGAAGAGGGAAAACCACTAATAACACTGATAGCATGGCTTTCAAAAATACTTTGTCACCAATTTGGAACTTGAGATCCTTTCTCCTCCTATTAGCATGGCTTTTCTGCCTATCTTAAGCAGCCTTAAATCTATCTCAAATCTTATTTATAGCTTGTACTGTTTGATCAACGATCTCGAGTCCTAGGATCCTTCTTTCTCTTTCTCCAACCCCATCCCAATAGATAGGTGACCAGCATTTCTTTCTCTTTCTCCAACCCCATCCCAATGGACAGGTGACATCCCATGTAGTGCCTCATAAGATGCCATGCCTATAGTTGCTTGAAAACTATTGTTCTAGGAAATTTCTACTAAGACCAAGTGTGTTTCTCAGCTACTACCAAGATCTAGTACACACGTTCTTAACACATCTTCAAGTATCTGAATCATTCTTTCGGATTGTGCATCAGTCTATGGGTGATATACGGTACTAAGTTTCAATTTTATTCCCATCACATTTTGTAAACCTTTCCAAAATTTTGACGTGAATCTCGGGCCTCTATCTGAAATTATAGAAACAAGGACTCCATGTGACCTGACTATTTCTTTAACATAAACTTGAGCATATTGTTCCATGGTAAATTTCATCTTAACCAGAAGAAAGTGGGCCAAATTTGTAACTTGATCTACTATTACCCAATTAGCATTGTTTTCTTCAGTTGATCTCGAAAATCCTACTACGAAATCCATTGTAATGTGTTCTTATTTCCACCCCAGTATATCTAATGGTCTAAGCAACCCCAAGGTCTCTAATGTTCTGCTTTCACTTGCTAACAGACCATACATTTATTTACAAAGAGTCATATTCCTGTTTCATATTTCTCAATCAAAATATATTTCGAAGTTTCTATACATTTTCGTATAGCCTGAATGTGTTGCATAAGGGATGAAGTGTTCTTTTTCAAGAATTTCTTTCCTTAATCCCTCTTCTTTAGGAATATGTAATCTGCTTTTATACATGAGCACCTTATTATTAGTGATTGCAAATCCTTTTCGTTTATTTGCCCCAACTCCAGCCGTAATTTTACACAAAAATGGGTCATTTTTTGGCTTCTCTTATTCGTTCTCTAAGAACAAGTTGAACCATTAGAGTTGTAACAATGGCTGACTTTTGTACCAAAGGTGCAATAACCTATAGCCTCAAAATTTTAAATTCTTTAACTAACTGTTCTTGAGTGATTGGAACTATAAACTTTTTAGCTATTTTTCTACTAGGAGCATCAACAACTACATTGGCTTTACTTGCCGGTAAAGAATGTTGCAATCAAAGTCTTTGACCAATTTCAGCTTCTATTCTATCTCATATTTAACTCCTTTGGAGTAAAAAAGTATTTGAGACTTTTGTGATCGGTGTATATCTCACATTTACCAGAATAGAGATAGTGACACCATATTTTTAGAGCGTGGGCTATTGTTGCGAGTTCTAAGTCATGTGTTGGATAATTCTGCTCATACAGTTTTAACCATCTAGAGGCATAGATAAAAAATCTTTCCGTGTTGCATCAACACACATCCCAAAAACATTGTTTAGAAGCATCATTGTACATAATAAATCCTTCCGAAACTTTTGATATTGTTAATACTGGTGCTGAAACCAATATTTGTTTCAATTCTGGAAAACTACTTTCACATTTATTCAACAATTGAAACTTTACTTCCTTTCTAGTTAATTGTGTCAGTGGAACAACTGTTTTAGAAAATCCTTCAATAGAACTTCGAACTTTACCTATATTGATCGATCTGGACCAATTTACTACAGCGTCAATTTTAATTAGATCAACCTCAATTCCTTGCGTAGTAGCCACATGACCAAGGAAGTCAATGCGATCTAACCAAAATTTACATTTTTTGAATTTGATGTACTACTTCTCCTTTCAGAGAGTGTTCAATACCATTCTTAACTGCTCTTTATGTTGCTGCTTATCTTTTGAGTATACAAATATATATCGATGAAGACAATGACGAATCGATCTAAATATGGATGAAAAACTTGATTTACTAAATCCATAAACACAATTGGTGCACTGGTTAACCCAAATGGCATCACCATGAACTCATAGTGCTCATACTGCATTCTAAATGTTGTTTTAGGGATATCACAATCATTTATCTTAAGTTGGTGATAACCTGATCTGAAGTCTATTTTTGAGAACACCTATACATCCTCATTGACCCATCTTTTTTAAACAAACAATGTTGGCCCTCCCCGTGGAAATACACTAGTCAGATGAAACCCTTATCTAATAGTTCTTATGATTATATCTTCAACTCCTGTAATTCTTTTGGTAACATCCTGTAAGGGGCCTTAGATATTGGTGTTGCCCTAGGGGTTAATTCAATTGTGAACTTGTCCATTTGGCAGTTTACCAGGTAAATCTTCAGGAAAAAGTCTACAAACTCCTTAACCACCGGTACATCTTCCACTCTTCGTTCGGATTGGGTTTACTATTAAATATTCAATAAAAATCCTTGACATATATTCTTGCTTAGCTTCTTTTCCACTTTCATTGTAGACACTAATTAGGTTAGAGTTCCAATTCTTTTCTCAAAGAACCGAAATTTTCCATCCCCAAGTTTTTGAAATAGAACCTCATTCTCATGGCATAAGATAGTTGCATAATTTCTACCCAGCTAGTCCATGCCCAAAATTACATCAAAGTCTTTCATTCTTAAGATTTACAAATTTACCTTTAGAACACTTCCTTCGATCTCTAACTTAACATCTTTAGACATTTGATTATTATTAATAATTTCACCTGAAAGTGTACTAACATCTAAGATATTGTTTATTTTTCCATTTATACCCAATCTCATCCATGAAAATTGTAGAAATAAATGAAAACGTGGATCCAGAATCTATAAGGAGAATAGCAAGTATATTCGGTACTAGTAACATACCTATTATTATGTTTATGTTCTAATCCTCCTCCTCTTTTGTCAAAGCAAACATTGTGGCCTTTCCTTTATTAAGTTGATCACCTTCTCCCTTCTTCTATGAACATTTTCTATGGAAATGGCTGGTCTTACCGCAAATGTAACATACCTATTTTTCCTTAAGACACTCATCCAAGTGTCGCTTGTTGCACTTGGAGCATTAAGGGAAAGTTTTGTTTGAGTCTGACTAAACATTTCCTTTCTTATTCCGATCCATGTCTTTCCCTTGATCATGACCTTGCTATTTTCTCTTTATAGAAGACTCAAGGCTAGTTTGGGTTTTCTTTTCCAATCCTAAACCATTAGAGATTGTTTTGCACTCGATGTACAACTTTTGCATAAGTAGTATATTGTTGGGCTGCCATGATTCCTTTAATCTCTGATATTAATCCCATTTCAAAACTTTTAACTTTCGTCAACTCAATGTTTACCATATGCAGAACGTATCTAGAATGCTATTTAAATTTTCTTTCATACTTCCCAAGTGGCAAATTTCCTTGCGTGAGCTGGAGAAATTATACCTCATTTTGATCCTTCAATGGCTGGGAAAAATACTTACCTATCAATGACTCTTTGAACTAGTTCCAAGTGAGATTATGTTATTATTCTGCAGTTCTAGTACTTGTTTTAGACTCCCACCAATATCAAGCGTCGTTGGTCAACATGAACTTCGCATAAGAAATCTTTTAAGCGTCATTGCACTTTATATGCTCGAAGATCCCTTCAAGTCTTCTCAGCCACTCCTCGACGGTGAAATGATCACCTACAGGTCGATATCCATGTACATCAATCATCGGGGATCCGTAAGAACTTTACAGCTAGCCATGTCCTCTAAGAAGTTTCATACTCGTCTACAATGCAAGAACTACATAAGCTAATACTTAATAAGTAAAAATCATGCATGCTATGAGTAGAAGTAATATGAGAATATGCTGCCATGTCATTTCTTTAAAATATCATGCTATAATGCATCATATTCCAAATATTCATCAAAGTTTACTCAAAATAGTTTCATTTAAAATCTTTTTCTTTCATTGGGCCCTTGACCACCTACTATGCACCGAGTAGAGTTCTGCGCAATGTCAATGTCAATAATCAATAATTGAATGGCCAATACGACATCAACACTGATGAGTGGACCAACCTCTTTTGACCATTAGATGCCCATCTCCTAACCGCTTCTATGATCAACCAAGAAGTATCCCACCAGGCAGCGCTAATAATCATAATATCATTAGGGCACAGTGAAGTGGTCCACCCTTGCGTGATCACTAAAAGTCCATCCTCTATCTACCTTTGCAATAACCTAAAAAGTATCACCCGCGATGTCGGAACATATCATATAAGTGTGCCACATAGCTTGGTGCTATAGCAGTGGTCAACAAAACATTTATTAGAAATACTCAATTTTGAAATCATGTTGTGAATGCTAAATTTTCAAGCATGGACATATGTCGTGCATGCACATGAAAATGCTCGTGAATGACATACTTAATCGAACCGACATTAATATGTTTCGAAACCACATACTCAATGATCATAACCATCATATGACATACAATGAGTTCCTAATCAAAATTATGCAAATATTATAACATTACTATATCACAATTACTATGTTTTTGCATCGAAGTTGCGAATGAATTTTTACTTACCTCTTTACATTTGTGTGTGATCTTTCCACGGGATGTAGGTTAAGTTCCCTTTTCACCTAACGTCAAAAGATAATATGTATTACCATCTAATATTAAACACGATCCTCAATTCGATAACCCTAACACACATGACTCTTCACTATGAACATCAATGCTAAAATAGTTTAGATAATGTTATTACTTCAAGGTACTGATTGTAGTCCAAAACAATCCCATAAATTATATTATTTTCCTAGTGTAATCATGAATGTCACTGTCATCTAATTGTCTCCAAATACCTAAAACTTACTAATATTAATTTTCCATGCCTTAGAGATGATTAGTGCTCATGTAAAGGTTGAAGTTATGTAAAATACCAAATTGGACAGAATATGTTTTTGAGTTTTAGTTGCAGCCATGCCCCGTTTCTTCTATTTTTTCACATCCTTATCTACATCCATTCACTCCCAATCCTTTACCATGTCATAAATTCGCCATAAGTAAATGATTTTTAGCCTCAAGTTATGTCCTTTTTATAGCACATTAAATTATGTAGCTTCCTGTGACTGTCTATGGTTTCTTTTACTTATCATATCACAAATCAATTTCTAACCTATTAAAATTTATTTCCATACTTATAAACCTTATATGAGAACATTCAAAGTGATACATATACGTTCCCTTCAAAGTGTAATATAAGATTCAAAGTCGTATTACTAAAATCCAGTAAATATTAATTTCTGTCCATATTGAGCTAACTCAAGTTTTTGCAAGCAATTACCCTATTTTGTCATCATTAAATCATCAAAATGCTCCAAAATGATCTCAATCAAGTCCAGAGGTTCAAGAATATTTAAGGAGTTTGAATCGTGTACAATGGTTAGGAATGAAGAAACTGGCTATAAAAGTACAAGTGGCATCAAGCATTAGGAGTTTCTAAGCATGAGGTGCTTTTGTGGTAAAATCTGATTTTACACCCATTGTTGCAGTAGAAAATCAAGTGGATCTGACCTATCTTAGTGTGTATACAACTTAATTTAATGTCAATAGGATCCTAAAATAATTTAAAGTGTTATTTCCTTAACCGTTCATTCGATTCCTTACCCAATTGGAACCCCCGATTCTCGATTGACTTCAACCATTTTTACCTCAATATTTATAATGTCACATAAACCTTCTATTATTGTATTGTGATCATGTCACTTCATTCCTCATGTCCAAAAATGTTAAAAACTTAGTTAGAGTTTAGGGTAACCATGATTAACCGAATTAAAAGCGAGAAACTTTACCGATAATGATTCCGAAACTTTCAAGATCACAATCGTTTAACACATCAATATCCAAGATCTAGATTAATCTAAAATTTTCATCATAGCTTAATGTAAGATTCTCTACCTAGGTGAAGGAGTCGAAGACTAACACCATATGGAGATCTTAAAACATCAATAATTTGAATGCACCATTTTAAGAGAAAGCAATTAGGATAATTGATGCCAATGACATTGTAATGTAAACATGCATGAATCATATTGGCCAAATGTGTAATAATAAGTTTGGGGTATTACATTTGTACAAGACCAGATTTGACACATACATTCATGCCGTTAATAGGTAAATGGAAAATTCCGGTAATGCACATTAGAAAGTAGTGCAATGGATAGTTAAATACTTTAAAGGCTCAATTAATGCTTGCTTGCATTTTAGCAAAAATAAAGTTAGAATCATTGGGTATATAGATTCATATTATACAAGAGATCTTGATAAAAGAATATCAATTATAGGATATGTTTACTCTTTGAAACTGTGCTATCAGCTGAAAAGCTACTTTGCAAATTACAGTACCTTTTTCTACAATAGAGGTAGAATGCATGGCCATTACATAGGCATGTAAGAAGGCTATATAGTTAAAGGGTTCGATTAGTGAGATCAATGAAGACTTGTACATATCTATAGTATATTGTAGTAGTCAGAGTATTATTTTTCTAACTAAGGATCAAATATTCCATGACAGGACAAAGCACATTAATATGAGGTATTATTTTGTGGTTGAAATGATTGCTCGTAGTGATATTGTAGTGAGCAAGGTTGATACCAAGGATAATCATGTTGATATGATGACAAAACCACTTCCTTTGCTAAGTTTGAGCATTGGTGAAAATTAGTCGGTGTTTGTCATTGACTTAGTCCATTGGGGCTTATTTGGAAAAGGAGGAGTGGTGTTTGATTATAGTGGATTTCTCCTCCTCCTCTATCCGTGGTTTTTTCCCGTATTGGATTTTCACATAAATCTTGGTCTTCTTTATTTTGTTCTTTTTTATTTCATTATTTTCATAATGTTCCGAACAAATTCGTAACATCTCAAATATTGGATTTTTTCTAACATACAGTTGGACTGAGCACACACTTTGATTCACTACCACTTCCATCCCCCAACAAGTCCCTCAACATAGTTAGATTGAAGGTATTCAGTCTGCCTCTAATATTTGCTTTCCATCTAAAGGGATTCTTAGACTTCCCAAAGTTCTTAGGTATGTTTGTTGAAAACACTTTCACTACTGTTTTATTATATTTTCCACCAAGTATCAACAACTTTTTCAACTTATAAAAGCCAACTATATTATCTATAATCTTGTGGTGTGTAGTGAACGAAATATACAGGGTTTTATTTTGTTCAGGTTGAAGCAATTGTAATGATTAGTTGAATGACGACCTTCGGTAAAAGTTTCAAAAATGAACAATTTTGAATATGAACTGGGAGTCCCAAGGACTCTGTATGCTTTACCCATCAGTGTAGGATGTCCAGACTGAGTGTCTAGCACAGGGGTTTCAGAACTTTCACCTGCATTCTTTTGCCCTTCTCTGCCTTTGTAGCCCTTCTTCTTAGTAGAGGAGTGGAATTAGATGAGTCATTAACATCATCTTCTGAAACTTCAGATTGAGAACCAAAGCATTGAGGTTTTGGTTCCTTACTATCTTTGATGTCCTCTGCAAGGTCAAGATTGACTCTTTCTTCTGTAGGCTAGCCAGTTGGTTCTTCATTACTACTAGACCTTTTATATTTGTCTATTTCCTCTTCAGTGCTGACTCCTTTTGAGTCACGACCCTCAGAATCTCTATCCTTGTTCTCTCCTACCCTCATCTTATAACTTAGGTAAGTCACCGATTCATTTGGATATACGATAAGGACTACCGTAGCTAGAATAGATTTTTCTAAGGATAGATTTGTGTAGGTGCTTCATAAGACGATAAGATGCAATGGCCTTAGACATGTCTAACATAGATCATATTTTCTCTGATAGTTATTGGATAGTACTGGCATTTGGCTAATTCCAGAGCCCTCTCGTATAGCACTTCTTGTAGTGCCAGCACTTCCTGATGCTTCGCATTTTTCTTTCTTTCCTTAGTTTGCATTTTTTATTGTGATTGTTTCACGTAGAATAATTTTCAATAAGAAAAAAGACTGATCAAATGTAGAGAGATATGATGAGAGATTTGAAGAAACAACGAAAGTAAGAGATAACTTCACGATTTAAAAGCAAAGTTTTTCTTCAATTGAGAAAATTGCACACAAGCAATTGAAAATAAAGAATGTGCATGCCGAAGTTAACTGGAAATTATTTTTGAGCAGTTACACCATTACTGTGCCACGATCCCAGTTGTTGCCTTTCTTACCTCCTTTATTTAAAATCCATTTCATCCATCTTAATTCCAATTAAAATATATAGGTCCCTTCAAATTCTATTTAGGTACTTCAACTCATTGCACCACGCTAAGATTGGTAACCGATGCATTAAGACTATCCAACCTATCACCCATATTCGCTAACAGCCTTTCAAACCTCTATGTCACATCGTTAAATATGTTGATTTGATTGTCGATCGTACTTGAATTTGATCCTTCCCTGTCAGACATCCTAAAGCTAAAATATTTCTACCTCACATGTATGTCACTCATGTGTCACTTAAATTTTGGCTTTTACCCTCTATTGATCTCACCACTCAGCCTTTTTCCACCCAATGCTTCCAATCAATAGCTCCAAGAATAAATTCGAACTCAATCCCGAATAATTCTTGTGGAATTCAACTAGATGAAATGTGAGACTTTGTTGATAAGTGTATTTTTATGTACTTATATAACTCACAAACATGACTAAAATATGAGCAAAGTGTTTGAAATGTGACCTAAATTCGTTTAATTCTTGGATTGTAGGGTTTGTTGATGGACATGATGGAATTCACAAGAAAAAAGAAGCTAAAAGGACCCAAACGAATCAAAATGAAAGTTCAGCGATAAAAATACAAATATTCAAAAGATGAACCAAAGGAGCAATCAAAGATTTGATCAAGCCAAGCACCAATTGGAGGTTAGCATTGATTGATGGAATGAAAAGAAAGAAGAAACGAGGCCAAGATGGTAGAGAAGGAAGTTCATGGACTAAAATCAACATTTTGAAAAAAAGGCTCCTATGCAGTAACATAGGTGGCCACTAAAAGTGAAAGCCCCACATTCCCTAAGCTTGTGTGGTTGCATAGTTTATAACTATGCGGTCACATAGGTTATACTTCGGGGGCCGATTTTGCAGTTTCCGTTTTTCAATAAAACTCTTTTGGACTTCGATTTTTATGCGATATAAAAGCCTAGATTCATCAGAATTAGGGCAAGAATACATTGGAGGAGAACAAAACACTTCTTGAAGATTAAATTGAGGGAGATCAACAAGGGATTTCACAAAGAACCTCAAGATTTCTTGAAATCTCAATATCCGGTGATGTTTTATTTTCAAGAATTCATGAATTCCTTTAGTTTTTCCATGTTAGGCTAAGTTTTCTTGTACTAGGAGATCGATGAACTATGTAATATGATCTTTAGATTTTAATTTTTGCAATTTGATAATTAAATGCATATTTGATTATTTGAATGATTTATATGCGTTAATTTCGTCCATGATTGAGTGCACGCGATTATGTGATGTGTAGCGATTTATTTCTTACATTCGAGAGAAGAAAAATAGATTTGACAAGATATAGATCATCGTAGGGTCCGATAGGGAGATAGAAATATAGCTCTATGCTTTGCGTAATTCGTTAATTGCTCATAAAATCCTATGCATTCTTATGTATATATATCCGTCATAGAGATATAGGCTGGTGGTACATAAGAATAGGTTCAATATTGCTCGAGAGAGTGTGTTGGATAGACTTAGGAGCATTGATTCATCAATAATCAATTTGTGTTGTCAGATTGTGAAATTAGGGTTTCAAGTGATTATTACATAGGAATTTGTGATCCTAGTGCTTTCTAATTTCATTGAATACAATCAGTTTTGCGTTCCAATCATCACATTGCAAGTAATTTTTTTTAGACACATTGTTTGCATATTGAATTCATTTCATAATCTGTTTAGCGAAATTAGGGTTTTCATAAATTAGGGTTTCCACTAACCTAGGGTTTTTCCTAGGTTAAATTTCTATTTTGATAACTTCGTTTCGGTTAAAGGCTAAGGTAGATAAAATTGAACTACTCTCTCTCTCTGTGGGACGATACTCGAAACTAATATTTCACTTTATTACTTGTTAAAGAACCGTACACTTGCGGCAGTTTTAAATCGAAAGGAAATAATTTCATGAACATTTGTGACTTTAAGGGAATCAAAGAAATTGGACAAACGTGAAAGGAGGTTATAGAATTTCAAGAAAGTGGTTCTTTAATTTTAGACGGGACAAATCAAATTTGATCATGACTCTGTAGAAGGCTGACAATTCCCAAAATAATTCAAACAATAACAATAATTAATATATATATATATATATATATATATATA